>NW_028292578.1:4981985-5071985 GCF_029948245.1 Actinia tenebrosa | reverse complement strand
CTTGTGATACATAACCTCAAGTACCCGATCAAAACCCTAGAAGGGAATCATGTAAGGCTTTGATGGATGGATGTTATCTTGGGTTGTACGTGTAGACCAGCGTCAGGACTACACGTCAAGGAAGTTGGAGTGACATCTGTTGAATATTCAATGAGATAGGGATCGTCAAACTTAGGGTTTCCAGTCTTGGCACTTAACCCCAAGTGCTAACCCTAACATTCATCCCATGAGGAATCATGTAACCCTTAATGCATGGATGTAATATTTTGATGTACGTGTAGTTCACCTATGGGACTACCTACCCATGACGTTTGAGTTACATCTGTTGAATATTCAATGACATAGGCATCTTCAAACTTAAGGTTTCCAGTGTTGGCACTTTGAAAAATTTCGTACTCGTGACATATATCCTCAAGAACCTAGTCAAAACCATAGGGAGGAATCATGTAAGGACTTGATGAATCGATGTCAGCTTGTGCTCTACCTGTAGCCAACCCATGGGACTACACACCCATGAAGTTTGACTGACATCTGTTGAATATTCAATGAGATAGGCATCCTCTAACTTAAGGTTTCCAGTCATGGCACTTTGAAAAATTTTCGTATTTCTGACATATTACCTCCAGGGTATAGGGTATAGGGTTAGGGTACAGGGTTAGGGTATAGGGTTAGGGTAAAGGTACAGGGTTAGGGTATAGGGTTAGGGTATAGGGTTAGGGTATAGGTATAGGGTATAGGTATAGGGTATAGGTATAGGGTATAGGTATAGGGTATAGGTATAGGGTATAGGTATAGGGTATAGATATAGGATTTAGGGTATAGGGTATAGGGTATAAGGTAATGGTGTAAGGTAAGGATTTAGGGTATAGGGTAAGGGTAAGGGTATAGGGTAAGGGTGTAAGATATGAGGTATTGGTATAGGGTATAGGATATACGGTATAGTGTAAGGGTATAGGTATAGGGTAAGTGTATAGTGTAAGTGTATAGTGTGAGGATATAGTGTGAGGATATAAGGTATAAGGTATAGGGTATAGGTAAGGGTATAAGGAAAGGGTGTAAGATAATGGTGTAAGGTAATGGTGTAAGGTAAGGGTGTAAGGTAAGGGTGTAAAGTAAGGGTGTAAGGTAAGGGTGTAAAGTAAGGGTGTAAGGTAAGGGTGTAAGGTAAGGGTGTAAGGTAAGGGTGTAAGGTAAGGGTGTAAGGTAAGGGTGTAAGGTAAGGATATAAGGTAAGGGAATAGAGTATAAGGTAATGGTGTAATGTAAGGGTTTAGGGTATAGGGCATAGGGCATAGGGTATTAGGTAAGGGTATAGGGTATGAGGTAAGGGTATAGGGTTAGGGTATAGGGTTAGGGTAAGGGTATAAGATATAGGATGTAGGGTATTGGGTAAGGGTATAGTGTAAGAGTATAAGGTATAAGGTATAGGGTAAGTGTAGTAACGGTAGTAAGGGTATAGTATGTAGGGTAGTAGGGGTAGTAAGGCTAGTAGGGGTTCTGAGGGTAGTAAGGGTAGTGAGGGTAATGAGGGTGGTATGGGTAGTATGGGTAGTAAGGGTAGTAAGGGTGGTATTGGTAGTATGGGTAGTATGGGTAGTATGGGTAGTATGTTTAGTATGTTTAGTATGTTTAGTATGTTTAGTAAGGGTAGTAAGGGTGGTATTGGTAGTATGGGTAGTATGGGTAGTATGGGTAGTATGGGTAGTATGGGTAGTATGGGTAGTATGGGTAGTAAGTGTAAAAAGGGTCGTGAGGGCAGTGAGGGTTGAGAGGGTTGAGAGGGTTGTGAGGGTTGTGAGGATTGTGAGGGTTGTGAGGGTGGTAAGGGTTGTAAGGGTGGTAAGGGTAGTAAGGGTGGTAAGGGTATTGTATATAGGGTGGTAAGGGTGGTAAGGGTAGTAAGGGTGGTAATGCTAGTAAGGCTAGTAAGGGTGGTAAGGTTGGTAAGGGTGGTAAGGGTAAGATGGAGTGAAAGTGGTTTATTGTTGAATGATTTCCAGCCGTCATTCAAAACAGGGGAAAGCTTTAAGGTGATACTTTTATTGAGTTATTTGTTGTTCATCCTAAACCCCACCCCAACCCTCACCCTTGTTGTAGGGATGAGTAGGCCATACTTGTTATAGATATTGTATTTTATTTGAGATTGACATGGATATTAGATCCCACAGACAGTACCCTATACTCTGGATCTTGGCTGGATACTGATGGAAGACTTTGTTTAGTATTGATGAAATGCTATGCTAGTGGTCCAAAATAAATACCATAGCAATAGTATTTGAGTTGTGTCACATTCATCTTACATAGTAAAACCCCCACCCCAACCCAAACCTTTGTTGTATGAATGGATGAAGAATATCATTTGCATGCATTCCAAGTTTCTTTTATTTCACATTGATCTTACATAGTGTACATAGTGTACATAGTGTACATAGTGTACATTGATCTTATATGTTATAGATATTACTTACTCTATGCATGCACTGAATCATGACTGAATAATAATTGAATAATAATAATTATCATTAGAACTAAATCATAATATTGATGTCTTCAAAAGAATGAGCTTATTGAATGAATTATCATTATTATTATTAGTATTGTTATTGTTATTTTTGTCATTCTCAATAGCTAGAGGGCAAACCCCTGGCTGATGAAACTCAAGAAATAAATAGAAACAAAACTCTAGTAGTTGAAATCATGCATGAGGCAGTTTCTTGTCAATAGTAAATAATTCTACAACACAGATAGTGTTTAATAATAGAATTTTGAATTTAGCTTCGTTAGTAGTCAAATTTTATACTTCTAAAATAATTGTTATTAGAATGGTTTAGTATTGTTTACCTAATATATATTTACACTTTCTTTTTTTCTACTTTGAGGTAAATGTTTATGTCTTATGCAACCAAGACCTATTATTATTGTTATGATTATTAATTCACACTTTCATCTAGAGAGAATCAAACACCCATAAGTAAGCGGCTTTCCCTATTTGTTGTTGTTTGTTTGAGCTCGCCTAAATCAAGAATGAAAAGTAATTGAAACAATAACATTGAGCGAGCCGCTAAGCGCTTTAGTAATCCATAATAAATCACTGCTGTAAATCAAACATCAACAACTGGGAATAATAAAAGCTAGCTAGCTGATGAATGAATGAAATACAAAGATAGAAGTATCCATATCTTTGAATAAAGAATAACTTTAAATATATCAAACTACTTTTGTCTTGACTTGAGACTTCGAAGTATTGATGTTGTTTGTTCAAGCGATTCGCCGCTTTAGCTAGTTGAATGGCTGGCTGTTGACCGATAGAAGAAGCTTGATATCAATGTTATCCAGCTGGCTAACTGTCTGATTGAATGGCTAGCTGTTGACTGATTGAAGAAGCTTGATATCTAGCTCACTGACGGATTGAATGAGCTCCAATTCGGCTCGCAGGGAATAGAGAGTTCGCCTTCGAATCGATCTAACGATCTGTTTATCGAAGCAGTCCTTTCTTGTCGTAAGTTGTTCGTAGTTTAGAAGCAGTAATGCCCTTGAAGTCAATGATGAGCGCCCTTCAGCATCCTCAGTACCATGGAGAACAAACATCGAAGTCGAGAAAGGTTCTGCGATCGAAGAAAAGTCGAGTAAAAAAGTCTTCGCATCGAGCGATAAATCAAACAAAGTAGCTTTACTGAGCGCTCTGTTATTGAGCGATAAAAAACAGTGTCTAGACACCGCTAATGGGTTTTTGTCTAGAGAGAAAAACGCCCTCTCACTGCCTAGTGCATGATAAGAGCGTACGTGATCACCGACACGTCATCACGAGGCCCGAAGCCTGATGTACAGATAGACAGATCTAGACGCGCGTGCCCAAGTTTAGGCGCCAAAACAACCAACTGTTGGCTTACGGCTAACGGCCCCCTTAACTGAAGGCAAAGAAACACAGGGATCCCAACCAAACGGCCCACCGGCGTAGCCTCCTCCTACATTGCCGATTAAATAGAAGTGCTTGGACACCCTCGAGTCCGCTCGTCGCCCTTAGGCCAGACGTTCACTGGCCTCTCAAACTTCCCGTGAGGGTGCCCAAACACCGATCGAGCCACTAGGTCTGGCCCTACATGGTAGCAACCAAAACTTAACTGACTAAAAACTCACCTACCCATCACCCAAACCCCCCTATTGCTGACCATGAGTGCCTCTCTACACACTTCTTCGTGCAGAGCTACATTGCTGCCTTCATTAGGCTTAATGATGCCTTCGGGCACCTAGTGGCTCATCTAGAATTCCCTTCCCCTTTCTTCTTCTACCCACCAGCGACGAGCGACTGAACGAGCTCGATCCCAACTCTCTTTTTATACGCGGCCTATATGCAAATCTCCAATACTGCACGCCATCTTGTTTACCACACTTCTTCTGCTGCTTACTTCCTTCCAATACATATTGCTCTACGACCCAGGTAAGCTTCCTTCATTGTTTTTTCAAGTGCTTGTTATTCGTAGTCGTTCGCCAGCGACACTACAGTGCAAACACTCCAAGTCGGCAACACTTTACACTCTTTTGTTGGCTTTCCATGGTTCAGCAGTTGCACACTTCAGTCTTTCTACTCTTAATTACATTACCATTCTTATATTTCTATTACTTCACCTCAATTACAATGTTTAGCCTTACGTTTGGCATAATATATTGCTATTTTTCAATGCCTACAGCCTAAGTTGACTCAAAATTTTTGTGTTAGCCGCTAGTCATTGCATTTTGTACTTCTTTTGACCATCATTTCTATTCAATGACTTGAATACCAAAATACACATTCATTATTCATACAAAAATAGACATTCATTATTGAACTATATTTTCATTCTTACTATCAATAGCAACATACGGTTAAGCCGTCAAACACTTAGAACTAAATAGTACTAAAGACTTCTAATTATCAATTCTTACATTGTCTTATTCCTATCGCAAGCTAAGTCAAAGTCCTTCTGCTAATTCACCCACTGACTTTAGTATTATTATCTTTGCATATTACATTGATCTGCTAAAACACCATAGCATGGAACGATAGATTCATTAAATTCAACTTCCTGTTCCCATCCAGGCCCGCCTACACATTTAGATTCATATTAACCCCTGTAAATATCCACATTAAACAATAGAAAACACTGGAATTTGCATGAAATTGTGCTATTTAGTATTACTAAACATTCCTGGTTATATTTTTGGCACTGTATCAATAAAAAAAGTAATTTGTATAGTAAATATTAAAGCAGCTTTGTATTTGTAACAAAACTGCCTTAACTTTTTTTGCATTTAAGAAGACTGTGTTCTTTATATCTTTTAGGTTATTTGGAATTTCTTTCCATAGGTCAGTTGCTACAGCACTAATCGTTTGTTTTTCTAGGTTTCTTCTGAATTTTTGCTTGTAAAGATTTTTATTTGAAGCATATACCTACTATCATAACTGTGTTTTTTTTTTGCGAAAGCAAAGTCATTATTACTTTGCTTTTGCAAAAAACAAACACAGTTATAATAGTAGGTATTGTCAAAAATTGATGGTGGCTCATTTGTTTGCCATTGGTGGATAAATGTTAGTGAATTCGTTTTGAAAATATTTTTAACTGTTAGCAAATCTAAATGATTAAAAAATCTAATGATTATAAAACCACGAGCCAAAGGCTAAGTAATATTGTATATTACTTATGAAACGTCTATGTGTATACATTCATATTGTACAATAATTTTAATGATAAAGTTGAATTTAGCAGAAAATTGGAGTTACATTTTATGCAAATCAGGACAATTTTATATCAGATATACAACCTCCTCCAGAAACAATGCTTTCTATTGTGTTTTCCTCATTAATTATTCATGAGTTTCATAATAAAAGGTAAAGCATTTTCAGCATTTTTACCGTAGAGCATTGCAAAGAATAGTATCCTTAATATGTGATTTTGCTTGTCTTGTATCTTTTTTAGTTGGGTTTTATAGGCACATCCCCATGCAACAATTGCATACACTTATAAACATCCATAAGTATGGATAAACAAGGCTATAATTAATTGTTTTCAATTGAACAGACAAATATAGTGTCGAAGTTTTAGAAAAATACCTGCATTCCTTGAGAGACAAGAGCATAACAAGGAAATGTGGAATTTCCACAATAACTTTTCATCAATAAATACACCCAGAAACTTGACATGATCTTTCTTTCTAACCATTCTAATGGGGCTCCTCAAATTCCATATTGTTTTAGTTTGTTGAGTAGGATTTTGTGATTAACAGTATCGAATGCTTTAGCTAAATCTAAAAATCTACCACAAGATCAGTATACATGTTGCTATCTATGGATTCTTTAAAGTTATCGGTAATTTCAATAATAGATTGTTCTGTTGATCTGTCTTTTTCTGAATCAGAATTGAAATTCATTCAAAATTTGATGTTTTTCAATATAACCTAATAGTTGCTGATAAACTATGGTTTCTCCAATATTTTTGAGAATGTGCAGAGAATAGATATCAGTCTATAGTTAATAGGGTCGGAGGTATCTCCTCCCTAAAACTGGTGTTACCTTTGAAATTTTTAAAAATTCGGGTACAATTCCTTGTACAAGTGATAAATTTAACGGTGTGCAATGAAAACCCAGACTGCAGACTGCAGACCAGATCAAAACAAAAAATCCAAATACATGAAATATGTCTGAAAAATTTGTCTATAAATTCAAGAAGCATTTTATGTCCTTTAGTGTCCAGGATTGCTGTCACTGACACGCTTTCAATGGTATAGTAAACTTGTTGTTAGTCATTTCAACATTATTGATGTACGGTGTCAATCGACCCGAGTTACAGCATTTATAATATGAAATAACTAATATGACACCCCCAAAAAAAGTTATGGAAAGAAAAAGATATATGATAATATAGTCTAATAATAATAATGATGATATTCAATACTTCAATACTTTGAAATTTGAGGAGAGGGGCTGAAGCAGCAGTAAGGGGGACTCGCGGAGCGCCGGCATTTGAAAAAATGACATATCGAAAAACCCCAGCCCCCCCTGGGGTTTCGGAGGTAGGTTAAAGGCCCTACAGGGGGTCTTGCGCGATCCGTCGGCAGCCGTGCGATAAGTCCTTACTGCTGCTGTGTTGGGTACCGCAAACGGAGGTTAAAATATTTGTCGGATATACAATGCATTAGTAGAGTGTACAGAATCCCATTTTCCCGGCAACCACTTTCGGCTACCTTTTTTTGTGTTCCAAAAGATGTGCATTGCTGTCCCAAAAGATGTGCATTGCTGTCCCGAAAGATGTGCATTGCTGTCCCAAAAGATGTGCATTGCGTGTCCCGAAAGATGTGCATTGCGTGTCCCATAGAAGAGTGTATGGATTGTCAGTGCCTCGACTACCTTTTCTCGCGTCCCAAAAGGTGTCGATCCGGATATCCCCCGTAGAATGTCGACAATAAGGTTAAATCTTTGTTAAGTATGTGTGGAAACTATTTCAAAGAGTGTCTTAGAATGTCGACAATAAGGTTAAATCTTTGTTAAGTATGTGTGGAAACTATTTCAAAGAGTGTCTCAGAATGTCGACAATAAGGTTAAATCTTTGTTAAGGATGTTAGAGTGTACAGAATCCCATTTTCCCGGCCGGCTACCTTTTTTTGTGTCCCAAAAGATGTCTGTGTCGTGGTTTGCGACGCTTCCCAAAATAGAAGAGTGTCAGTGCCTCGACACGACTACCTTTTTTTGGTGTCCCCAAAAGAGTGTTCCAAAAGATGCGTATGTGTGTCCCCAAAAGACGTAGATCCATGTTCGTATGTGTGTTCCAAAAGAGTGTCTCAGAATGTTAACAATTAAGGTTAAATCTTTGTTAAGTATATATGGAAACTATTTCAAAGAGTGTCTTAACAAAGATTTAACCTTATTGTCGACATTCTAAGACACTCTTTGGAATAGTTTCCAGGTATCCTTAACAAAGATTTAACCTTATTGTCGACATTCTGAGACACTCTTTGGAATAGTTTCCAGGTATCCTTAACAAAGATTTAACTTCGTTGTCGACATTCTGAGACACTCTTTGGAATAGTTTGCCCGAAGAGAATGGAGGCCCCTTCTACCTTCTTTGTAGGGCCACGCGCAATGGTGCAGCTACGTAGCCCGGAATTCGAATGTTGCCTATTGTCTCCTGCGCTCTGTACAAGCCACCTACCACATCCAAAAGGATTTCTATCGTGCGCTGTTTTCCTAGCATGTATCCAGCTATGCCTATGGCTATGTACAAATACATGCTATATCTGTGGACAAACAGGTATCTACCATGTGGATCCATAGGGTATTCCATGGACAAACATAGGGTATGTTCCGTATCTACCTACATATATGGCCACACTCAAGATACTATCCAAAGAGGAGATCGCAGACCTTTTGGAAGACAGGAAGAATGGAATGGGGCTACAAAAGGTAGCCAAGAAGTATGGTGTGGGTATTCCCAAAATACGCAGGATAGAGCAGGAAAACAATGCGACGCCTGCAATTCCAGAAACGCCACCTACGACAGATTTGCAGAAGCATTTTCTAGAAGTGCAGGATTCTTTTGCCATTGTTTTGGACGACCTAGGAAAAGCAAAGGAGGAATTGCTGGCCGAACTTGCAACCACAAAAAAAGAATTGCTAGACCGCGTGGACGATCTAGAAAAGCTTCGTGCGGAGCTGTCGTCCAAGATACAACCACCTGGTAGCGACGAGGATGGCTACTACAGCGAGGAAAACCTAGAGGACGAAGTGGAGGAAATATCCACGAAGATAGACTGGCAAATAGCCGGGAATATAGTATTTGCCATCTTTGGCATTGGAGCATTGCTTTGGGCGCGCATGCAGCAACCAGTGGAAAAGGTTGTCTACTACGAACGTCCGGGGCCTTCTAAGATTCCGTAGATGGAGTAGAAAGGGCGTCTACCAGATCGACACCCTTTGCGGAGACGTGCACTATTCTGTCTTTCTTCTTTGCTTTGGTAGTCTTTTCTCTGCCTATTTTGCAATACAAAGGCGCTGGAGATGTCCAGTCTATAGTTTGCTCTTCTAGAAAATGTCCCCAAACTGGAGTGGTTGCATGCTCCACAGTGCAGCCCTCCAATACGCACTCCGAACATAGCTCGGAAAGGAACAGTATTGTCCTTTCTTTTTTTCTGTAGGTGGTTTTGGCGTAGCGCCAGCATTGGTATTCGCCCGGCTGCATATGTAGCGCCTGCGTACATTCTTTGTTCGGTGGCGCTGGAACTTCCAGTAGCTTTCCTGGATTCTGCGGCATTTTGTGGTCTATTTTTCTGGCCAACTCGTGGTATGTGTCCAAGCCTGGTCCTTCCGGTACGAAGACAGTTGCTATGCCATTTTTCCACTCTAGCAATATTTCTTCTCCTGGTATGGCAGTGCGTATGTTGCCGTTTGCTTCGAACTTTCCAGCTGCAAATGCCTCCAATAGGGCTTCCGTGGCCCATGCCACAGACGTTTCTCTATTCCTCCGCAATACTACTCGGTGCCCCCTTGCCGACCAGCCAGCATCCAAGTCTCTGGGATCGCATATCCTAGTATTTTGTAGTCTCCAGCGGGTATTTGGTCCATCCTATGCACTTTGGCTCTGGGCGTCTCTGGACCAAACGAGCTTTCTTTTCCAAAGAACAATCTACGCAGATTGTCTGTTCTTTTGGAAATCCTATCCAATGTTTTCCTGTATTTCTCCAATTCTTTTTCTATTCTTTTTCTGTCCTCTTCCTTCTGCCGCAGGATGTTTTGCTTTTGTTCCGACAGCTCTGCGTGGTATCTCTGCGTGGCTTCTACCCACTCGTCGCCTTCCAAATCGTCTCGTATGTCTTCCAATCTTTGTTGTCGTTTTCTTTTGGACAGAAAGGATATCCTGCGGTCCGTAGGTACTTCCAGTATTCCGAAGAGACTCTTTTCTACTCCTATTCTTTGCGCCTTCTTCGTACGCCATATCCACTCTACGTGTTCCGTCGGAGGCAGCATTGTGGCAATGGCAGGGGCATTTGTATGCACTCGGGTGGGGAATTTGGACTCCGCCAATACCGTAGGCGAGTTTTTTGTGTAGCAGCGCAGCGGAGCTATTTCCACAGGTTCCATACCAAGCACATCTATGCGAAATATGGGGCATTTGCGCAGGCCAAACTCTGCTATGGTCCAAAGTACACATTGTTCCCATTTGTCGTTGCCACGAACTCGCACTCCGGCTATGCGTCTGGTTTCCAAATTACAGTACCAAGCTAGGAAGATTTCTTTTGTCTCTTCGCAGCAAATACACAAACACCTGTCCAAATGTTCGGCAAGTGCCAACCACATATTCTTTGGCGGCTGTACTACGAATATGTCCTGCAAAGGTTCTAGTGTTTCCACGATAGCATTGGTGTGTTCTTTGGAGAAATCTTTGCCATAGATGGATATTTCCACTCTGGTGCATCCTCTTTTTGCACGTCTGGGCGTAGGAATGTTCTACGCAAATGGTCGTTGGGGCAATCCACGTACTCTGCCAACTTTGCTCCTACTGGGTTTTGCACTTCTCCGGCCTCGAAGTTCGACACTATCTTGTTGTATATTTTGGTTCTCTTTCCGTCTTCCATCCAAGTACAAACATGGTTCCCGACGGCATGCGTATTGTCCAAAATGGTACCATTGCGCCAACCAGCTTCTCCTTGTTCTTTGTAGCCCATTTGCCGCAGTCTGCGCACCAATGCGTGTCTGTCCAAAGTACCGGAGAAATCCTGTGTGTAGTCCACGGAGTAGATGCCATATCCTTGCCCATACAAAGCCATGGAGAATTTGCGTACGTTTTCCCCGACATCTTCTATTGGCAGCTCCGAAGTGTCTACTTTGGCCACGAAGTATCCAGCAGGATCTGTGTTGTGTATTCCATACCATTTGCCTTTGGCATTGGAGCGCTCTTCTATCTTTGCGATGTTTTCTACGATCTTTCCCTGCTTGCAGGTATGTACGATACTCGTGGGCAGAAACCCACCAAATGCCACTGTTGCTGCCGTAGATATCTGTGCAACTATTGTCTTTGCATTTCTGCAGAGCAGCTTCTTGCCATACAAATTCTCTTCCGCAACGAAACCATATACGAATATGTCATCTACGAATGGCGGCAATCCTTCCAGCGGCTGCAAACTGGTAGTACCTTCGTTGTTGCGTAGGTAGTCGCATTTGGATATGTCCGGCAGCAAGTTCCCGTCGCATGCATTGTCCAGCAGCAAATGCGCCAACACTCTGCTCTTTGCACGTATGCCCATTTCTTGCAATGTAACCGAAATACTCTTTTGGGAGTCCATGTCTATATCTAGGAGCAGAAGGTTTTTGGCTACTACTACGAATGTGGTCCTGGTTGGTCGCAAGTTGGAAGGGGGAGGCGAATCGCCTCTACCTTCTATAGACACTCTTTGAAATAGTTTCCACACATACTTAACAAAGATTTAACCTTATTGTCGACATTCTAAGACACTCTTTGAAATAGTTTCCACACATACTTAACAAAGATTTAACCTTATTGTCGACATTCTACGGGGGATATCCGGATCGACACCTTTTGGGACGCGAGAAAAGGTAGTCGAGGCACTGACAATCCATACACTCTTCTATGGGACACGCAATGCACATCTTTCGGGACACGCAATGCACATCTTTTGGGACAGCAATGCACATCTTTCGGGACAGCAATGCACATCTTTTGGGACAGCAATGCACATCTTTTGGAACACAAAAAAAGGTAGCCGAAAGTGGTTGCCGGGAAAATGGGATTCTGTACACTCTACTAATGCATTGTATATCCGACAAATATTTTAACCTCCGTTTGCGGTACCCAACACAGCAGCAGTAAGGACTTATCGCGCGGCTGCCGACGGATCGCGCAAGACCCCCTGTAGGGCCTTTAACCTACCTCCGAAACCCCAGGGGGGGCTGGGGTTTTTCGATATGTCATTTTTTCAAATGCCGGCGCTCCGCGAGTCCCCCTTACTGCTGCTGCTGAACCATTTGTGTTTTTTCCTTGTAGCTAGGAGGATATATTTTTTGTGCATGATCTTTTTTAACACACACGATTTATTACTTTTACACTTTTGCCTTATACGATTATTTTCCCCTGTGCTCAATTTCTGAGGTTTTTTCCCAGCCCCTTCCACAACAACAAAAGCGAATTGTCATATGCATTTCCCACAGGCGGCTTTGATCTAGATAATTAACATTGGATTAAGCGGTTTACACCGGAAAATTATCTCCTTGCAATAATTAATGCTAAAGAAACAGAACAGAAAACACCAGTGATATTACAAATAGTTATTGCTAATAGTTATTTCATGTATTTGGATTTTTAGTTTTGATCTGGTCTGCAGTCTGCAATCTGCAATCTGAAGTCTGCAGTCTGCGTTTGTCGCACACCGATAAATTGAATATTTCAGCTAATTAAATGGCATACTTATTAACTTTGAAGCTTTTTTGATACAATGAATTGGAATCCCAATTGATGACTTTTTCGCATCTAGATTATCTATTATATCTTGCACTTCATTAGTGAGTATACCTCGGAACATAAAGCTATTTAGATACGATTTTTTGTAATTCAATGGATCTGTTTGGGCCGTAGCAGTTTTGTCTGATAGGATATTTTTTAGTGGCCCTCTCTTTCCTTATATATAAAAAAAATTTGGGCCTCCCCTAAATACTTGCACAATATGTTAAGTGTATGCTACATCGAGTGTATAAGCAGATTAAAAAAGTCTCAGTGGCCGAGCGGTTGAGATCTTGTCTAGCAAACGAGAGGTCAGTGGTTCGAGTCCTGCGAGAACTCAACTGAGGCAGATTTTTTAATCTGCTTATACACTCAATGTAGCATACACTTAACATATAGATCATTACTGAGTTATTTCTTTTTCGATAGCTATCCTTAATTCAATATAATAGGTTATTTTAACTTTATTAATGAAGGCAGCGTAGGACAATTTATGATTTTTTTTAAACTACTTTTGTATATATAGTATTTTGCTAATAACATTATATAACGCAGTGTCTAAATGCCCGGCAGCCGGTAGCGGTCTAAAATTGACTAAATGCCCGGCAGTCCAAACTTTCACCAAAAAAAACGAGAACTGGCTACAGGTAATGGAATCAAACTAGTCTAACTTTATTATGGTATATTAAGCGCTTCCTGTAGTCTGGACTGATTCGAAAAAAGATTGTCTGTATTCGCTCGGCATAGAATACCGAGCACTTGGTTCATGTCACTTAGAATATTTTCGGCAACACTGCCGGTCGCAATTTTCGCAAAAAATACGATAAATTACCTACGTTAATGAAGCCAAACTAGTCTAAATTTATCGAGGAATATTAAGCGCTACTTGTACTCTACACTGCTTCTAATAAGGATTGCGGTTTGTCTTTGCTCGGCATAGAATACCGAGCACTTGGTTCATGTCCCATCGTCGTTTATTTTTTTGCGAAGTAATACGAAACAATCCTTATTAGAAGCAGTGTAGGGTGCAAGAAGCGCTTAATATTCCTCGATAAATTTAGACTAGTTTGGCTTCATTAACGTAGGTAATTTATCGTATTTTTTGCGAAAATTGCGACCGGCAGTGTTGCCGAAAATATTCTAAGTGACATGAACCAAGTGCTCGGTATTCTATGCCGAGCGAATACAGACAATCTTTTTTCGAATCAGTCCAGACTACAGGAAGCGCTTAATATACCATAATAAAGTTAGACTAGTTTGATTCCATTAGCTGTAGCCAGTTCTCGTTTTTTTGGTGAACGTTTGGACTGCCGGGCATTTAGACACTGCGTAAAATTAAATGATTTATTAAAATGTGGTCACTGATTTCAGCTGCAATACCAAGAGCAATGTACAACTCTTTAAAATCAAGATACTGAATTTTTGATTTTCTAAATAAATTTTCCTTAAAAGAGGACCAAAATGATTGGACCTCAGGACAATGGTAAAAAAGATGTTCGATAGTCTCTTCTCGAATCTGGCAGAAGGAACCGGCAAAGGAGAATTAATTTTTCCTATTTTGAAAAGTAATTGTTTTGTAAATAGAATTCTATGAAAAAATTTAAATTGAAATTCACGTGTCTTTGTATCAAGAATTTTTTTTTGCGTTGTCGGAGGGGATATTTTCTTTGACAACACTATAGTAACCTATTCCACATACTCCCATTCATGCTCAGTTGATATAAGATATGGGATGAAATATTAACCAGCGGTCTAAGCCAAGCTGGAACAGCTTGGCTTAGGGGTGCTGTCAACTACGACCCACGTGGACCCATGGGTGGGTGGGTGGGTGGGTGGGCGGGCCGTCAGTCCAGCTCGTTCCGCTGGCAAAACTAAGCAAGAATGAGTGTATTTACTCGAGGCGCTTTTATAGCCAATCCGTGGCGTTATTCACGTGCACATAAATATGCAGTAGTGCTAATGATCGATTATTTTGAGTTATTTCATTTTCGCATATCATTAGGAGTATTTAGAATAGTATAAGCTTCCCTAGAACTTAGTTTTTCAATTTTAAGCCTTTTTCCTACTTGAGTACAAATTATAGCTCCATTTATTTGAAAAGGTTTAAAAGAAGTCTTATTAGCTGCGTAATTTTCTTTGACTATTTTACTCCACCCGGTTAGCTCAGTTGGTAAGAGCGTCGGTCTGTTGTGCGGAAGGTCGTGGTTCAAGCCTCGGCCGGACCAACACTCAGGGTCTTAAAATAACTGAGGAGAAGGTGCTGCCTTTGTAATTATATCTGCAAACGGTTAGACCTTCAAGTCTTCTCGGACAAGGACTTAAAACCGTAGGCCATGTAACCTACAGTAAATGGGATGTTGAGGCTAATCCTCAACAAGGGTATTCCGGAGTTCCCGCGTTCCTATGTTTCTATTATACGTTTTCTGCATAAATGTCCCGCAATCCTTTGCGCGGTATATGTTTTACATGTGCTTGAAGTAGTGTGCCGTACTTGTATACCGTAGTGTCAATTCGGTGAGTTTTTCGTACTGTTTTCCTTTTTTATTTCCCTTTATACATTGTAATTTTAGCTTTGGAAATTTTAGGTTTCACCGGGCCTTTTCCCTAGCCTGTTTTTTCGTGGTATTGGACTGGTTTGTGCAAATAAAGTTTAGCCATAAAACTATGCCCGTGTAGAGCCAAATCGACACATAATCCCTTCGAACGATAAAAGAACCACTGAGGACGTAAAAAGAAACCATGGCAGTGACCACCCTCAGTGCCTCCACTTCATACTTACCATCTCTTATGCTTGTAAATTGCATAAAAAAACTCCATGTAAAGCGCCTTTGATTATGTAATGTTTAATAAACGAGCAGGAGTGTTTTATCGGGTATAAAACACGAGGCGCAGCCGAGTGGTTTTAGACCCGATAAAACACGATCTGCGAGATTATTAAACGGCTTAGAAAACTTATGATGTTTGTTCTCATTGTGTACCGATTTTTTTACGAAATGAACCAAGTTTGATAGAGAAAATCCAAGTTAAAGTTTATGCAAATGAAGACGAATCTTTATCCGATTTAAAATCACCTTCATGGTCATGATTTCTATTGTGTTTTCTTCATGAATTATTAATGAGTTTTCTAAATCCACATAGAAAAGGGCGCTATATAAATCATAATCATCATCATTAATCATCATCATTGCCAAGATTTCGGAATAGCACGTATTATTTGTCTAAGGTTGAACATTTCCAGTGGGCCTAAATGTGCAGCTTTCCTCCCTAAAATTGGGGCGTGATTTTCGTAAAGATCGCCTATTCTGCAAATTCCAATAGAGTAAATATTTCTAATAATAACTGACTTATTATTGATGCAAATACATTTATTGTTCCAAATGACTTGGTTAGTTATGTCCTCTAGCGAATCGGGTGTCTTTTGTAGGACAAGTATTGACCAAGATGTCAGACATTCTTGATAGAAATTAGGAAGCTTTAGAGGTAGCTTTTTTAAATCATAGTTGCAATAAAAAAGTAATTTCCCACCTATTCTTTCTAAGTAATGGTTTAAAAAATATTTCCAAGTACAGGGATAGTCTGCCAGAGAATTTTTAATACACATAATCCGTTGTGCATGCATTAAAGGTTCGATATCTAGCATCTTCAGTCCTCCAAGCTCAATATCATTTACAAGAGTTGAGCGTTTCACTTTGTCTTTACCATTCCAGATGAAATTATACAATAAGTGGTTTATCTCTTTAATTGTTTCACTGTCTACTGAAATCAGTGATAAGCAATAGAGTATTTTAGGAATAGAGAATGTTTTGATTATTTGAATTTTTCCAATCATAGTGAGGCCTCTCCACTTCCATCTTGCAAACGTTGATTTTAACGAAGTTTAATTTTTTTGAAAGACCTTTGTCATGAGTGAAAAAAATACCTAAAATTTCGACTGCAGCTTTAATTTCTTCAATGCCTAGATCTTGAGCTGTTATCTTATTGGAACCAAGGCTCATGACTTCTGTTTTGTCATCATTGACTTTAAAACCGGAGTAGCCACTAAACATTTTTAATACTTTGAAAAGTCTACGAAACGAAGATCTATTGTGAATAACAACGGTTAGGTCATCTGCAAATAGATTCAATTTTATACTCTGTTCGTTTATTGTCAGACCTGTTATATCTTTGTCACTACGTATATTAATTGCTAGGGTTTCAATTACTAGAATAAGTAGATATGGAGGGAGGGGATCGCCCTGGCGTACTCCACCCGAGATGTCGAAAAAGGGAGTGGCTGTACCATTATTAATCGCACAACTAGATATATTCTTATAAAATGTCTTGACCCACGCTATGAATGATGGTCCAAAATTGAATTCTTTTAAGACTTTAAATAAGAAATTCCAATTTAAAGAGTCAATGGCTTTTTCAAAATCAACTGCAACTAACAGTGCTTCGATATTTTTGCTTCTAGTGAAATCCAAAATATCATCAATCGTACGAATGGCATTAAATATGGTTCTACCTTTTACAAAAGCGTGCTGATTGTGATGTATAATATGAGGCAATATCTTTTCTAACCTTCGTGCTATTGTTTTCGAACCAATTTTGACATCAACATTGATAAGTGAAATGGATCTCCAATTTATAATAAACCGTCCTATCTTTTCCCTTTTTTTCGATCAGTGTAATTACAGCCTGTTTCTGAAAGGTAGTGAGCTCCCCATTTTTATGACAACAGTTTAGACATTCTACTAAGATAGACCCAACAAGTGGCCAAAAGGTTTTATAGAACTCAGTTGTGAGGCCATCATTACCTGGGGTTTTATTTTTTTGAAATGTATTTAGAACATCGAAGCATTGCTTAATAGTTAGTTCTCCTTCGCAAAGAGACCTCATATCGAGTGAGAGTTTCGGTATATTGCAGCTTGATAAAAATTCACTTGAGCTTTGATCGTAATCAATATTGGTTTTTTATTGATTAAGATCGTGATAAAAGTTTTCTAGGTCTTTTAATATAATGTCGGGGTCTGAAATGACCTGTTCATTTTCATCTATAAGCTGTTTGACCGATGTTTTCTTTCTTCTCCAATATTCCAAGTTCAAAAAATATTTGCTGTTTTTTTCTCCATTTTCGTACCGATTCACTCGAGATCTAATAATCGAACCTCTAGTTATGTAGTCGTAATCAAATTCATATTCATCTTTCAGTGATTGCAATTCTTCTATACTTTCTTTACTCTGAGTTTCCTCACATTTTCTTTCTGCAACTTTTATTTTGGTTTCAAGAGTAGCTAGTTTTTGTCTTCTCTTTTTTGCCTTTTGCTTACTACAAGTTATTGTTTCCTGTCTGATTTTGTACTTAAGCCATTCCCATACAATTCTTATATCATTTTCATTACTAACTTCTTGGAGCCAAACAGAAAGATTATCGTTAATCATATCTATGTAGATTTTATCTTGGAGTAGACTGTTATTCATTTTCCAAAAAGAAGGACCGTGTTTTTTGTCAGTTATGCTATTTATATTCAGAATTATAGCGGAATGATCGCACTTGATAGAGCACACGACATCTACTCTATCAACATCTTCTTGCAATGAATCGCTTAAAAACCAGTAGTCCGTTTTGCTATCGGGTTTCGAGTTCGCCATAGATCTATAAGGTCTTGTTTGAAAGGAATATTTTGCAGTTCATTAACTGAATCTTTAACAGAGGGGGTTCCTCCTGAACCATCAAGTTTTGGAGTTTGCCTAATGGCCGTGGGTCGTGGATACAAAGTCATGGGTTCCAACCTTTTTTTCCAAATTTATCATTTATGAATTTAAATTTAACACTATACTTCCAAAACGAGATTGTGTGGCTTTGTTCCTATAAATTCGGTGTAATTGTGGGTTGTGCAAGGTAGTCTGGTGTCTTATTTGTGTGACAGTGTTATTAAGACACACCAAAATTGGTGGCCTGGAAAAACTTTTAGCACTTTTTTACATTTCAATTATATTGGCCTTGCTGTTTAAACATAAATTTGGCGAAGAAAAAAAAAAAGAGGTTTACCGTTACCTGCGACTCCAAGTTTGATGGGGGCTGCTTTTATGCAGCGGCAGCGTATCAGTTGGGATTAAATACCAAGAAGGTCAAAGAAGTTATATTCAGTAACTTAGAAAAGAACCGATTTGACGTAAGTATAATCAAAACGATGTTTTATTCTTGATTTTGCGGGTCCATACCTAAATTACAAGAAAAGTAGAAATTCGAATAGAGTCAGCTCTTTAAAAATCATGTTAAGCTGCAGAGCAGGCGTTCTTGTTATGGGTTTGAGAAAGAATCGGCGTTTTGGAGTTCCTGTTTCGACTACGTGCCCGCGAGAAAAATGGGACCTAGCTCGGTTTCAATTCTCGCTCGTTCCAAATGTCCAAAGTTCCCCCAAAACCCCGGTTTTTCCCCAAACCCACAAGAACGCCAGCTTTGCAGGCTAAAATCATGTCCACCAACTACATGGAATGAATAATCGCCGGTTTAGGAGATTCCAACACGTGTCTCCATCTTCATCTTCATCAACAGTCTCAAACCTATTATTCAGCTTTATTGAAACCCAAATTTAATTTTATGTCCTAATGTATACGAAGGATCTAGTATCTTTTCGTATTGGGTGTTACTGGTAAAGAGCCTAGCTATGCCATAGATTGAAATATTTTACTCTGCATGTCTCACGCTGTGTGGACACTACAAAAACTTTTATGAATCTCGAATCAATCTCAACACACTTCTAATTGCTCCTCTCGTTTTCTGTTATCAAGCCAAAACTCCAAATATTTGCTTTTAACAACTACCAATGACAAACAAGAAATATATGACCCGAATTGCGTGACGTTGAACAACATATTAGTGAACTAAATACTTGAAATATATGCTGATTTCAGTCCTGCGCATTCTCTATTTAAAGTCAAATAGTACTTTGTAATATCAAGGCATTGAACAGCACTCTAAAAGTCGTGCTTTAGTTTCTGCCCATATTTAAAGGCCAAATCAGACACAAACTACCTTGCACAACCCACAATTGCACCGAATTTATAGGAACAAAGCCACACAATCTCGTTTTAGAAGAATAGTGAAGAAATGATAAATTTGGAAAAAAAATGGAACCCACGACCCACGACCTCGTACCCACGACCCACGACTTCGTTCCCACGACCCACGACCCACGACCATTAGGCAAACTCAGCAGACATTGTACTCGATATGGACCATAGATTCTAGAACGTCAAGTAGCTTTTGAAAAAACTGGCTTTGCTCTTTTACTTTTGTTGGAGCATAAACATTAGCAATAAGAAACGGAGTATTTTGTATGGAGAGGTCTAATATGACAAATCTTCCTTTAGAATCTATAGTCAAAATCAAGTGTACCTCGAATAAGAATAAGAGTTTCTTTGCTATGATTTGTCCCATGTGAAAAAAAAAGTTCCCCTTTCCATTCCTTCCTCCATTGATTTACAATTTCTTCTGTACTATACGTTTCTTGAAGACACTAAATGTCTGCCTTTTGATTATTTAACCAATTAAACAAAACTTTTCGTTTTTCATAGTAACGTATTCCTCGTACGTTTAAGGATAGCATTTTAAATTGGACATTATTCTGGCTCATTCCAAAAAGAGAAAAGAGCTAGCAATAGAAGAAAAAAGCTTGAACAAACTCCTTTTTCGTTAATATATAGAATTTCTCCAAAGGTAGGATTGAATATTAGCGATATACAGCACACATAGAAATACAACGTATACAGACATATAAAAACATAGCCAGGAAACACTGTTAAGCTACTACTGAAAAGGCGCCTAGCATAAATTACGCACGTAAATACTCTAGAGGCGTCGAGCTCCCGATTTAAGGTATTAGGATACGAAAAAATGACTATTTGCTTGAAAATTTTTTGTGTGGAAATTTCGTAACTTTAAACGTTTTTCTTTCATATGTTTGTGAAACTTCTTGCATTTTGTGTTTGGAAAAGCCAAAATTTTGAGAAAAATCGAAATCGTGACTTTATGAAGAACGGAAATTTCCCGTCACATGCAATAACATTGAGTCCAAATGCTCCTTTGTCCTTGTAACAAGATCCTACATTACGATCGTCCAGAACAACAGATAATTTGACAAGTGATGACAAAATAGAAGGCTCAAGGTTTTTTGGCCAACACCATCTTGGCTCCCTGCAGCTTCCGGCTTCAAACAATGAAATGCATTTTTCTCGAATTTTTTTTGCCGCTAAAACCTAAACTTCAAAAAGCTAAAAGTCCCTTGGATTTCATTCGATTTTTCTACAATTTGGAGAGTTTATAAAGTAACTCATGATCCAAAAAAGAGTGCCTCCGATTTTTGCAATTTAATTTCTTTCCAAAGTTATGACGCTTTTTACTCTAAACAACACTCCAAAAGCAATCGCCGAACTTTGATCGAAAATAGCGAGAGATATAACACAGATATACAAAATCTGGGACACCCTTTTTGAGCTTCACATTAGTCACATAATAGGCAAGCGAGATGAGACCGTGCATGGTACGAAAGAATTTGATGTTGTGATCATTAGCAAACAATAGAACGATCAATGTTTTCTGTATCTCCCGTTCGCTTTAGATCGCTTTAAATGACTTCAATAGTCTTGCAATTTTGTGTACTATCAGTTTAAGTTCTAATTTGTATCCTGACGTAGTTTTGAGAGAGATTATCAGCGAATTTTATAATAATGGAAGATCTAGTAAGGTTGACTAGAAAACTGCGATGAAAAGTGCGCATCGAATGTTTACCCCGTCTTCTGAACTATACGTTTTCACAAAATCGCATAAGTCGATTACCTTCAAAATGTTCCTTTTAAAACTAGATACAGAGTAAAACTAAATGAGCAATGACTTTTGTGAATATATAGCTCTGAAATATCAATTTCGGCCGTATCAAATCCATTGTTTAGTTTTGAAGTAGATTATGCACTATATTTAAATAATCTCAAATATCTCATAATAAGCTAGATAGATTTTTTCAAAAATCCCTACAAATGGAGGCATCTAGTATATTATGATTATGTGGTACGAAGCATTTTAGTGTTGAACGCTCTGCAAGGCTAAAACTGCTCTCTAAACGAAAACAAATATTTCATGATAATCACGTGTTATGAAGTCCGATTTCATTAAAAACTGCATCAAATATTAATTCAATCTTTATGTGACTTATGTGCAAAAAAGATTTACAATCGGATAAAACACGTTTATGCACCAGCGTTCCAAACGTGGAAGGTAGCAGTCAAGCGTGAGGGGGTCCAGCCACCTTAAGCTTGGATATTTCTTCTTTCTTGATTTGTTTATTTCTTCTACTTTCTGATTTTCTTTGTCTATTGTCTTGCTAAGAAAGTCTACACTCTTCTTCAGATCGTTGGTTTTGTTCGCTGTCTTTGTTGTTTCAAGTTTCTTGCTGCATCTTCTGCGCGGTTACGTTAGTCTGGTTAACTGAATCTTGAAGTAAATTGAGCTGGGTTTCTATGTTATCAAGTTTTCCTAGTTTCTCCATGATGAAATCATTTTTGCGAACTTCGAGAGAAGTTCGTCGGTTGTCTTTATGGCAGTGGTAGCATTCTCAGTTGGCGTTTGCTCTTTCTGTTTCTTCATTTCTGGAGACATTGACTCAGAGTTACATGAATTTGTAGAGTTTAAACTTCCTCTATCCTTTCTTTTCGGAAAGTTTGCCGATAACATTCTTGGTGGAGGGAAAAACTAGCTAAATTCAAATAATTTATCGGGAGCTCTTCGACTTCGTGGTTACTCCATCATCGCCCGACCCAGTCCTGAGTGACAGTAGTTGTCATTCTACTATCAAACTCTTCTGTGTCTCCTATCTGAACAAAGACACAGAACATCTAGACATGGGCTAGCGTCATTGGTTCACAGAAAACTTATCAGTTGGGACGATATTAACCATATCTACTGTGTCTACCCAGAAGAAGAAACAAGCAACAAATTATTCAAATGATGGTGGTGGGTTCATTGTACTTCCATTCTTAGAGTTTTCCGCTATGGCTATGTACATTTGCAACTACCGCCACTACTACCACTACCACCAATAATAATAATAGTAATAGTAGTAATAGTGATGGTGATAGTGATAGTGATAGTGGCCGGTGACTGGTGATGGTGATAGTGGAACCGCTTGATTAATGAGCATGAGATGACATTTCAAAGCCTCCAATTCAGGCGGGACGGGATCCCTGGCCCCAATTTGATGTGGTCATCAACTACATTTATGATCTATAATGTTTACATTTGTCTTTGTGGATATTAACAGGGGTTAATATGAATCTAAATCTGTAGGCGGGCCAGGATGGGAACAGGAAGTCGAATTTAATTAATCTATTGTTCCATCATATGGTGTTTTAGCACATCAATGTAATATGCAAACATAATAATACTTAAGTAGTGCGTTTAATTAGCTGAAGCAATTTCACTTAGCACGCGATAGGAATAAGTCATCGAACTACCGCTTTATAGAATTTTTCCCGCCCACCACCCCACAATAGAGGTAGTCAAAAATTAATTGTGTAATATTTTTGTTTTCGCGATGTTGACTTATTATTCAGGAGAATAATAGTGAATACGTTTGTAAAAATATAGATTTAGGATTTAAATATATATATATATAATGTTTTTTATCTGTATATTCATAATATTGAGTTTTATGTTAATAAAGACTACCTGAACCCATTTCAGAGTCTAGAATCAGAGTCAGAATGTGGAGGAATTGGAACCCAATCATAAAGAAGTACTAGAATATGTTGGCTATGTTCCTGCTATGGTCGATAAGTACGCAATGTAACTGAATAAATCTGACAGTAATGGACACAATGCAGTTAATACAATTAAGTAGTAAACTTACTTGAAACTGAAGGACAAGAACATGGGCAGTCACCAAAATAAATGGATATACGCACCAGGACACTTGCGATATTAGCTATGAACAAACCAATTAACATAATTGAGCAGGGATAGATACCAGCAAACTTGATCTGGTCTTGTTTGAAAGCATCACCCACAGGACCTTGGTTAAATGAAATATCCGCCGTTAGTCCGCTGGTTAATGCTGGTGTTGCGAAATATTTGACTTATTCTCCTGTTGAATTGATAAGAGTGGTAAGTATAGATTTTTCTGTCGATCAAATCCTGGACCCGATACCCGATACTGAACTGACAGGGCGGCTCGGCGGTACCATTTAGTACAGTAGTAGTAGTGTGCCTTATTCTGATTCTGATGCTGATTTTATTTGCCACTGCACTAATTTTCTATATTCATATTAACATTCCTTTTTTACAACATTTCTCCTCTTCAATAAACTGGAAAAGATTATTCATCGTGGTGAACTATGATAATGATAATAAAATATAATGAAAACTTTATTGTGATGCTTTTTGTTTTACAATTGCAAATCTCGCTAATAACTAGGTAATTTGCAATCGGCTACTTGAATTAAAGATAAATTTAGTTTTACATGAAACGAAAGGCTTATAGCTCAAGATATATACTTGGATACATACTAGAAGATGGAGGGGGAAAAAAAACAACAATAATAGTAAGAAATATAATGATATGAAGATACTAAAAATTCATTAAATCAGGATTTTCCCAGTCTTTGTTTCGTTTACAAAAAATGAAATATGTGGATCTGATGGCAATGTTGATTATTTTTCTTATAATATACATTTTATGCTTTTTCTCGTATCCTAGCTGGTCGAACATTTCTAAAAACGTTGAGCTTTCCGCAGAGAAAACTCCAACAGAACTAATCGAGAGATTTACAAATTTAACAGATTTAAAAACACTACTTAATTTTCTTATAATATTTTTGTACTTTTTGTATTTTCGATCAACATTATTTTTCAAATTTGTTTCAAAACCAACTGTTAGTTCCAGAATAAAAAGACAGTCTAGTGTTTTTATCAGAAGATCAGGACGGTGAGCATCTCCAGTTATAAGCGAGGGGCTGGTATAGCCTTCAATGTCAGCATATAATGAAGATTTGTCGAGTTTAGATAGCAGTGATGCAGCGAGGAAGTTTAAGATGGAATCGTGCCTCCAAGTGAAACGTGGTAGATAGTATTGGCATCCAGCAACAACATGACAAAGAGATTCTGAAGAACCGCAATAGGAGCACTCAGAAATAGCTGACAAACCCCATTTTGCTAGATTCGTGCGTGTAGGTAGTGAGTTGTTGATATATCGAATGGTAAAGTTAAAAATGTTCTTAGGTAGATTAGCGTGAGCGGTAGACCAGATTGAATGAAGTGATGACAGGGAAAATTTCATGATGTTTGTGAAAAATGATCCTTGTGATAGCAGATGATGTGTTAGTTTTTCCTCTTGTGTAGATCTAAAGCTCTTGAGTACTTCTTTAGTTGATCGAAAAACATCATATTGAATCATTGAGCTGTTACTGGACGACTTCCAAAGATATTTGATGTCACTGCTTTTAGATGATCTTAAGGCTTTTCTTGTAACGGTTTGGCATTGAATGAACTTGACTGAAGGTGGGATGATATTTAGACCAAATTTATTTCGTGGTAGATAAGTGTTACTTAAGGTTCCAGATATGGGGATTTCTAGCCATCTGCGAAGATATTGATTTACTAAGGGGTCAAGATTTTCAGATATCCATGTTTTTCCGAGGTCAGCAACAGTTAAATGCCAGGATATTTTAGATAAAACATAACGACCATAAAGCAGGAGTTTATTTTTAGGATGAAGTGGTTTCATATCAATGTCAGACATCATGGAGCCTACAGTGGAGGTCACTTCAGATCGATGTTGGTCATTAGACATGTCAAAATCAAAGAATCTTCCTAAATATCGAAATGATTCTCCAATGTTGACACGAGGGACGAGAACGCTATTTATGAGGAGTTTAGGAAGGTACTGGATTGACTTTGTGCAGCTTTTCCTGATACCAAACGTACAACACTTATCAACTCGTATTATCATGCTTGCCCATTGACACCATATCGCAAATCGGTTAAGAAGATGCTGATTTTCCGACTCTTGAGAACTGATAACAGCAGCATCGTCTGCGAACTGAAACCAGTGGAGTGGATTTAGTAACTTGTAAGAAAAACCGAATTGACGGTACTTTTCTGACTTTATATGCTGTATAAAGGTGTTAAAGCATAAATTGAAAAGTAGAGGACTTAAACAGTCACCTTGAAGAACTCCGCGACCAATAGCTATAAAAGGAGTGCTAAATTCTTGAGTAATTATTGAGGTTTTAAAATCAGTGTACAAACTGTTAATCAACAGTTTGATATGATCTGGGATGTGATGATAGTCAAGGACTGATTGAATCAGATTGTGATGGACTTCGCCAAATGCATTTTTCAAGTCAAGAAGGGTTATTACAAGTGACCGTTGTTTAGTACGAGCTTTGTTGATAATGTCAGCCATTTGGGATGTGTGTTCTAGCGTTCCCGATAGACCAGGTGTAAATCCTTTTTGAATGTCATGTTCAATTAAATTATTGGTAACCAAAAAATTAAAAATAGAATTACGTAGACATGAGGTAAAGACTTTCAATGGAATTGATTGTAAAGTAATAGGGCGGAAGTTTGCAGGGTCACCAGAATCTCCTTTTTTATGAATTAGAATCGTACATGCTCTTTTCCATTCAGAGGGGACTGAACCAGATGACCATACTGTGCGAATTATTTCAGCTAAATAAGTGCGAAGGTAGGGACATCTTTTAAAGCAGATAATGGAGAGTTGGTCTAAAGGACATGGACTGCCAGAAGTTTTCATCCTTCTTATGACATGTGTAATTTGTTCATATGTTGGGGGATCAAGATTAAAAGGAGTAACAGGATTATTTAAGGCTGGTATCCAGTTTGGAAGATGGAAAAGCTTTGTTGGGTTAGCAGATGATAATGTTTTTTTGAAGAAATCCACACATTTTGTCATGCTAAAGGTTGGAAGAATAGTTTCTTTCGATTCGAAGATCTTTTTAACATAGCCCCAGAAGTTTTTGTTGATAAGGTTATCGTGATCGATGAAGCTGCTGGTATCTTGTTCTTGTTTGCTGTTATTTTGTAGAAGGTCACGCAATAAACGGGATACATATTTGATTTCAATAAGGTCAGCCTTTGAACGTTTTAAAATTCTTAGAGTTTTTTTCAACTCTTTTGTTGTTTTGTCTTTATACTTTTTTATCAGTTCTTCATTGACGGCTTTCTTTGCATGACCAAAATTTTCAGAAAAGTAGTCATATATAGTGTCATTTAAAAGTTTGATACATGAGTTTAAATCCTCAAGTGTGATTGGTGAATTTAAATGAAGGACCGTTTTGAAATATTCGTTAGCCGTTAACCATTGATCATCTGATTTTGGAAGATTTACTCCTACTTTAATGTTTGGAAAAATGTCCTCATCAGAATTAATGAAGAGATTATTATGATCTTGCTCGTCTTCATCATTTTCATGTTGTACAGTGTTTGTTAAATCAGCGCGTAGTTCGTCATCCAATCCAGATATTACTCTACAACTCCGCTGATGCATTTTCAAGCCACGGTTGCCTTTACAAACCTTCCCACAACAACACTTGACCGTAGTAGCACTGGTTTCAGTTGCCGATGAATTATTATAATGAGTTTGCTGGCCATGATTTTGTTGTTGCGGCTGATCATCTTGTTGTACTCTTTGTTTACAACGCCAAGCATGACGACCCAACGAGACGAAGTCTTGACCACAGAACGAACAAACAATCCCAGTAATTAAAATCAAAAGAAAACTTGAATTGACCATGATCTCAGATGTGTTAATAAGCTATTGCTAGTGATATTTTCGATGTTGATATTAATTCAAGTAAGAAAAATTCATTTAAACGGGAGACATGTACAGAGCGTGTCCACTCTGCTCAATGTCACGTAATAATAATAATAATAATAATAATAATAATAATAATAATAATAAACATATAATACACATATTAATAATATATTATTAATCCTGTCATGCTGGTAGGTTACGAAATTACGCCCTATCTAGCTTACCTAATTAGCATTCAAACGTGTTTAATTACTGCTGATAATAATAACTTTATTAAAGTTTCTAGTCTTCTAGCCGGGCACAAGTGCCCTACTAATCGGGGAGACAAAATATTCGATTGTCTCACGGTGAGTCACTGATAGGACCCTGACGCTACGGGGGTGTTCCGTAGCATTTATTATAGTGGATCGCACCAACGTTAATGGCCTATTACATCAACAGCCAAAAGCCTTCCATCCGGTTCACCATTGCCTTCTTCGTTATGACGTCATCATCCAATTGATCTCTTGTGAATACGTTGAACAGGAGCAACGTGGTTTCTGTCAATCGAGCCACCTTAATTCTTGTGTACCATTTAGGGGTCACCAACGGATCAGTTCAGTATGGGAAAGCCCCCTCCCCTTCTTGGGAACAATTCTGTTCACTGACAAATCCAGTCTACAGGCTTCATTTGCGTTTGACCGTCGTTGTGTGAACATCTCCTGAATGAATGCCAAATCTCCTGAATGAATGCCAAATCTGTCTCACCGGATTTTCTTGCTGTTGGTGATTTCGTATATCTACACTGTGTAGAATTTCAATTTCTAAATACTTGTACAGTGAAGTCTCTGCCATTTATGTCAATAAAACTAGTTGGGGGCCATTCACTTACAGCCCTCGCGAGCGAAGGATTGTTTTGTTTCGTGACTGCCAAAAAATCCGAGAACCAAATGAGAAAGGGCCGTTACTTGCTGCAAAATATTGCTAAGTAGTGGATATTAAATTTGATAATTTTATTCCAACGCGATTGATTGAGTCTTAGAACATCGAGCATCCAAACAACCGATGAAATCACATACCCGGCGACTGGACTAAGATGACAAACCTTGAATCAATTTTTCTCTTCAAAAGTATCTCTTAAAACCATTCATTTCATTACCAACATTCATTTTTATTTATTTCTTGTCAAGCTGAGGTTCTTTTCATTGAAACTTTTTTGTTTGGAATGATTATAAAGTGTTCTTGTTGTTTGGGGTCAATATTGAAGTCTAAAGTCGAATGATAAACTGATAAGCTTTGCATTGTAAATTTAATAGTTTAGTTTCTATTATAATATTCCGAGGACATGACAGTATTTTTTCCCTTATATTCCCACTGACTCAAACAGGAAAGTTTTGATTATTTGGGACTTTGATATTGAAGATCAGACTGGCTGCTTTACGGCCACTGACTGATCACACGCTGAATTGTCTTGGTTGGACATTAGAAATTGTAACTGCAATTGTTCTAAATTTCCAGAAAGAGCAACATTCCCTCAACATTTTGAGACAGATGCTGTGAACGAAAATGAAGAAAGTAACAGCACCGAAACTGTAACGCATTTGAACAACGGCTACCCTGGGTGCTCGCCCCCAAGCCCCACACGGCCTCTGGCACCCAGGGTAAACAACGGCTGACTTGAGGGTCGATGAAAAGTCTCAGATTCTGACAATTTCTCAGTATTCTGCAATAAATTTTCCAATTAAATCAATAAAAAATCAATAAAATAAAATGATAACAAAATTACGATTTCATGTCTTATCTGAAACGATTTAGTGGTGCTGTTTTCATGTGAATGAGGATAGTAGCGTTACGCGGGTATTTCCCGCCATCTTGACAAGATATGCTTGATAGGTGACATAGTACAGTGCACAACATTCAGAATAACTCGGAAACGGTAAGAGGTTCACCGGGGTTCATCTCGATATTTTTGATCATTAAGAATTAAAGCTTCAGAATATCTATAAATACAGACATGTTATCCATCGTAAATCCAGATGACAAGCGATAAAAATACACGATATTTCAACCTTCAGTGTCAGCGTGTGAAAGCGATGGCCATCGTAATGTTATACATTTACATAGAAATATGTCTTATCTGGAAACGAGACTTGGTGTACAGGAATTACAGTGGAACCCCGCTCTAAGGACACCCGCTTAATAAGGACATCTCGCTATTAAGGACAGGTTTCAAAGTCCCAACGAAAGCTCCATACATTTTCTGTTAAATTAACCCGCTTTATAAGGACACCCGTTAATAAGTACAAAGGACACATTTCTAGGACCTGAATGACAGTTTCCATACAAAATCAACGTCTTTAATGTATTTGTTTATTGATATAATGAGCTGAATACGGATTATATTGTCAGTTTCTGCGTATCGGAGGACCACACACTGATCATTGCAGTAGAGTTTCCTATTACAGCATAATGAAATAGACAAAGCTCGCAATATTACCATTGCATTGTTATTTTCCAGAACTCAACTCAAAATGAAATTGTACAATACAGTGCAGTAAATGCAAATGTAGTTCTTGTACAGTAATGCACTTTTTGTTCTAGTTTAGGCTGTTATATTGAACACTGTAGTTCAAGCTTTACAGTATAGTAAAAATAAATGGTTAAAAATGTGTTTTCAGCTGTTTTTCTGACACCTCGGTTAATAGGGACACCCCGTTAATAAGGACAGTTTTGTCCGTCCCAACGGTGTCCTTATTAACGGGGTTCCACTGTACTGCCATTAATCCATGCGGCAATTAAAAAATATGAGGTTATGATAAGTAATATGAGGGGAAAGTAATGATTCTTTACGACGACTATAAAATTCTCGTGATATTTTTTGTTGCATGTGATCATGATTGTGATTGGTCGATTAGGTCACGTGCCACTTGATCACCCTCCTCTGCGATAGGCTAGTGGAAATACCGAAAAACGGCTATTCGGTCCAGTGACGTCATTCATGTTTGGATAGCTTGAGCAAACATGGGCAACACGAACTATTGAATCCATTTTATAAATTAATTAACATTTAATAAACTCCTTTTCTGTAACAGACTACAGGGTGTTATGAATTTTTATAGGAATATAATGTTTTCTACAATGGCAGTGTGCTACGTGCTAAAGAATCAGCTACCTAGGTAAATTCACCCATTTCAAAAATAGAACTATATTTGCTTGGGCTTGCTACGTAGCTGAGTTTATTCAACATCAGGGACAACTGACTTATCGAGTCAAACGATTGGAAAACGAAATGAGAATTTCGAAGACTACTTTTGATACATAGATTTATTCATCGAGCCAAAATGTGCTGAATTACATCGCCCTAAACGAGAGAAACGAACCTTTGGGACACCCTTCCGGGCATTCATAGCCCAGTATCATTCATAGCCATGTCCCATGTCATAGACTCATTAAAACGTATTCCTAATAATTTGGTGGTTTTCTTTGACAAGGCTTCGAAATAGTTCTCAGTTTTTAACAAAAGTCAAACATAAATGGACATTATGGAGGGCCCTGTGGAGGGCCATGGACAATAACTGGGACGAGCAGTGATGACGTCTATCCAGGAATACCACCGCGGCATCTATGTAAAGAAATGGGAGATTTTTTGAGTTTCTGACGAATTTTCGTTTATGTAATGCTGAATCGGTGTGTTGTTTACTGCTGTAACAACACACGTAGCCTTGAAGAGCGTATAGCCGGGTGAACGTCACTCTCGGTCCCAGTCTCTTGGAATGAAACGACGTCCGTGGGACAAACGATTACAGATTTTAGGATGCAATTAAAAGTCAGGGATTTGTCTAAATCGATTTCTTTTTTCGCAGACGTGTTTGAAATTTTGTCTACAATTATAGGTATATGACTTCAAATAAGTGATTAGGTGCAACTTAAAGACTTTTCATTGGAGTTAGACAACTTACTAGGATGTCACCGTCATACTTGACCTAACTGGTCTAATCTAGTTTGAACTAGTACAAACCAGTTATGTGGCGTATTGCATGAGCTTAGCCCTTAAATACGAGCTCACTTAGAGTTGATAGTTCAGTTGAAGAGCAAGAGCAAGTTGAAAGCCGAGCTAGAAGCAGAACAGAGACTATCTAGCTGAGTTCATTGTAAAGTACTACAAGCAACAGAAAATAAAGCAAAAGAAAGCAACTGAAGAACAACACGAATCTTTGTGTCCGTTGGGAAAGTATCACTCCCCCACTTCCCCTTCGTGACAACGCCAATATTAAATCTTCCCTTTGTTTCGAAATGCTTTGCGGAAAAGTGGTGACTTCCCAACTGAATGTCTATTTAAACGACAACGACTTAACAGAACCTTTTCAGTGTGCATATAAGGAGCGACATGGCACTGAATGTGCCCTCTTTAGAGTACAAAACGACATTCTTCCCACTATTGATGATGATAAATGTGTTGCTAGTTCATCCCATTCTGCTTTCAAGACTCTCTAGCCGCTCTGGAGTTGGCGAAGTAAAGTTTACTCTGGTCTCGTTCTTACCTAGCTGACTGCAAAGTCTTCTGTCAGTGTTGGGAATCAAAGATCTGACATCTTCAACCTTCCCACATGGATTGCGGATCGTGTTTGGAATGAGAAAGCAAGTGAAAATGCTATTTTATTTCTTACGGCCGCCTGGATTTTGAATAGGCTGAACTGAGTACTCGCTGAAATAGCTGTGGCGTGTCGTATGATTTTGTTCTAATAGCAATCAATGATGTAATGCAGAGAGAACGAGAGACCATCGTTGTTATGTTGTTTTCAACAGCCAATGAAATTCGAGAGAATTTCAGGGTTTCACCAGAGCCTCCGATTTTCGATATGAGGAGGCTCTGGGTACGAGAATAGAGCAGGAGCCACAACGCAGGCTACTAATTATAAAGCGTGCAATTACAATAACTTTCAAAACATTACTCGAACTTATTGATTACACATGAACTCGAGGTTGTGCGATTTTCTACACTATTAATCAAAGCCAAAACTGGCTTATTTTTGGTTCTAAGCGAGATTACGACGATAAAACTGAGTTATACGTAATTTCAACTTTGTGTGGTTTGAAAAATAATAAATAAAATAAACAAATAAACATAAAAATCCGTGAAAATTGGCAACGCGAGGGCTATCAGGATACGAGGAAGTTTGCTTTATTACAGGTAGCCAGCGAATCATCGAAATGAGCATGCGCACGGACAAAACAACCTGCAATTTGGCTGGTTAGGAAATCCTAAAAGCCTCTTTCAAATGACCGAGCTATTACTAGTTTGTTACGTTTGTTTGAAGATCAGACAATCCGACATATATTTAACTGTTTTAATGCCTCTCTTTGCCTCTCTCATAACCTTCAACAGTCATAAGGACTTCAAACATAACTATGGGATTTTCTACTATTGGAACACAGCCTAGGGCAAAAGAAAGAGATCACCAAGATAATGAAGAAGTTAAAGTCACTAGGAGAAGCCATTTTGACACTTTTTCCTTTTTTAGGGGAAACAAGTTTCGCAAAGATGACGATTTTTGGAACCTTGTAAGTATCTAAGCTTACATAACACGTGATATGGGAGGATATTTGGAGCCCAACTTTAATGTAGTATAACTATTAAAATAAACGAATTTAATTTACACATTGCTTCGATATTTATAAGGATTATATTTTCATTTTTACTTTTATTGCATTTATTACATTTATTACTATCATTATAAGGGCACGGTCACAGACCTACTTACTTCCGGGGTCTGGGCAAACGGAAATGGTGTCCAACCTCCCCTCGTCATTAGCGCTGCCTACGTCTCAAAATGGCGGATGCGAGGAGGAATGTCATTTGTTCTAAGTTTTAACTTAGTTTTAATTGTCGATATATATTGTGAATTCCTCTACGATGGCGACCAGGAGTTTAAGTGATGTCTACTTTAACCTTCGTACGGAGATCAGTCGGTTTAAGGCGTATTCATTGGGAGATTCTGGCGTATGTACCGCTAATATCAGGGTATATTTGAACTCCTTGTCGGTGTTAACAAACATTATTTTCATGTTTAAACCTAATGCTTTGTAGTTATATGCTCGTCCTTCGCAGGATGATGATACAGTGGCACTTGTACAAAGAGTTGATCCTGAAATAGGTCACCAAGTACCTATAAACACATTGCCCCCCCAATGGTACGTGATCTTAGTAATAGCTTGCTGTTTGTAGATCTAACTATGATCTTGTCAAGATTCTAATGTTAGGTTTTGTGAAAATTAAAAGGTATGGCCTGGATAAAGACAACGGGGAGCTAGTTGAATTGAGTTCCTCCTGCCATCTTTCTTTCCAGCTTACATGATCACTTTAAATTTCAGTTCTGTCAATATATTTAATGCAAATCAATTGTATCAATGAATCAAATCAATGCCTTGAAGTTGAGCAGTAGAATTTTTGCTACCAGTGACTACCAACTACATATCATGCTTAGGTGGGCTTATTTTAAGGGGGGAGAGGCTTGTTTTTGGAAAAGCATTTGAATCAAAACATGGACATGGGTAAATTTTGGATGGTATTTTGCATCTCAAAAAAACTTCATAATACATGTAACATGCATACAGTATGTTTATAAAATGTTTTTACATAATTAATATTAATTCAACCATTTTTACCTTTTTATTTTAGGATTGATTTCGTAGAGGAGGTTTGTAGATTTTTTATTACTTCATTCCAACAAATTCACAAGAACTTCTAGTTATGGTGCAATACGCAAAGTTGCACTGGAATGCTAACAAAGTTTATGGTGTTATTCAATGTTGTAGATACAGTATGATATAACCAGGATCAAGCAAAGAAGTAAGTAGACAAGAACACTTACTAGCTGTCAGACTCAGAAACTTTGATGTACAGTCATTATACAGCATAGATAGTATTCAAGCTCTGAGTGGTCAAGAACAGTACTACTGTGTTTAATTTAGTGAGTGGAGCATCACTATCTGCACACAAAGCCTGCTTAATTTGCAAAGACGTTTAAGAAAACAGCATTGAAAACCACATCAACAGATTTTATTTTCTCTTAACACAATAAAACAAATAAAATAGCTTTTCTATGCTCTGCTCAGTATTACTGTACTTAAGAAGCACTTTAGCAATTTGCATGAACTGTGAGAAGTACAGTACTCACCCTATGGCTTGTGCTTCTTTTTACAGTTTTTTCATATTTTTGTCACTTCATGCATCCTGTATTATTAAACAAAGCATGGAAAAAGCTGGGGTTTTTTTAGCTCGTGAAGAGCTATTGGGGTGCCTAGATTTCGTATTTTTTGAATAGCGCTTCTCTCCCAATTGTTTTCGGTAATTCCTGTAACCATGGAATCCATTGTATTCGCCAAGTGACGTCACTGGAAGAATCCACGCCTGTTGTTTGCAGAGGAAGCCATTTGGGATTTTTGATCACTTCATAATCACATGTAATCAGCAGCATATTTTGAGTATTCTTAGTTTACTTTATGTTCTTTTTATTGGACCTTGAGATATGAGATTGTCATATTTATCATTACTTATTTATTTATTTATAAGCTTTCACCAAAAATAAAACAGCTACAAATGATAATATTAATATATGATACTAGGTGCGCAAAAACAAAATGAAATGATGAATAATAATAATAATATGAAAGTGTTGGTGAGGGTGTCACAACAAAGTGTACCCTTTCAAAATGATAGTAATAAAAAGAGAATACTATCAGATTGGCAAGGATGAATGGACAAATGAACATGGTGCATGGTGTAGAGGTCGAGACTATTAATACTATATAAAAACACTTAATAAAATATGTACTATTAAAATCTATACTCTACATATGATTTTAAAAAATTTCGTAACCAGAAACGGAAAAGAAAGGATTGTAGCCAACCAGAAGGCAATGATTTAATTGATAAAGACAACAGTTTGTTTGCACAAAACATAACTCTGACTATCGCCATATTCGAGTCACATACCCTCAATGAAATGAGTCACCAAGTGTCATTTGTTATCATCTTACTGTAGTTCATTGGTACTCAAAAAGCTTCATGAGCTTACCATGGGTTACCTTTGATTTATTTAAGCATTGCTAATAACTTTATATAATTGTACTTTTTTCTTAAAGTGACGGACCTATCAACACTTCATGATAGACATCTAAACAGACCCACACTAGATGACAGTATTGATGAAGAACAAACTATCGAAATAACTACCAAAGAAATTACTCAGGTAAACAAAATGCACTATATTTATTTATAATATGTCATTACAAAAATGATATTGATTTGTGATTTATTTAGTGCCCTTTCTATATGGATAATCAAAGGTGTTTTACATTGAATTATGAATTCCAGATTGTTTTTTATGCAACTTACAAACATGAGAGGTGGTTAGTATGAGGAGTAGGCACTGAGGGTGGTCAATACCTCTGATATTGGTTAGTAATGATGAAGTGTGGAGAGTGCCATTTAAAGTGTTCATCCAGGCCACTCAAAAAAAGTCTAACCATTTGTAGGTGTAATTACAAAGGCAGCATTTTCTCCTCAGTTATTTTAAGACCCCTAGTGTTGACCTCCCACACGAAATTCCGATGCCCAACCAACTGAGCCAACTGGTTGGCGATAAGCAAATATATTTTTATGAGATAACTGAGTTCTAAAATGCATGCTGATCGGTAAAAATCCAATATGAGAATAGCTAAAATGGTCAGTTCATTTACTTCCTTAAATCTGTATGCACTAAATACATTTTTGCACTTTTGCACACACATAAAAACAGTAGGTTTGGTTAATTTGTGCACTTTGTGCTATTTTAGAACAGCTTGACTCTTTGGGTTTCTATGCTTCTTTTGTGTTTTCTCTGCATTCAATTTCTTTAGATCTGGGCCTGGCTGTACAAAGGGTGAACAGCATTATCCGATGGATAAATCCTTATCCAGTCAATGCTGTTATGCAATAAATTTATCCACTGAATAGTGATGTTATTAAGGTGGGGTTGTCAGAAGTCGGATCTGAATGGCTTTCTTGACTATGTGCAAATATATTGGTATATATTTAATATACCAATGAGGGTCTCAATCTATACATTCAACATCTTCCTAGCCAGGACAATGTCTGGTATTGTGTCCATGTTTGACCACTGCTGAGCTCTCTGAGTGGGTCAACCCTTTACTTCTTTCTTGGACTATCATAACAAATTTATCTTGGTGGTTAACTTAATAGAGGACTTTGTGTGTCCTGTTGTTCTGTCATGTTTACATGTTTAATTTGTGTGTGTGTGTGTGTGTGCACTAAATATGTAAAATGCAAAAAAAAAAATTAATTAATAATTCGTATAGAAAATCACATGATCTCAAGTACAATTTGGAATTTATAGGTACTAGTATCATTTTGAAAGTTTTCATAATTGGACAAGCCTTTAGGAGAGACCAATTTGAGAACTTTCAAAACATCATGAGTATCTATAAGTTCAGAATTGTTCGAGAACATTGGGCGATTTTTCATTTATAATACACTCAACAAAATTGAGCAACTTAATTGGGACTCAACAGAGTACAATTTGGAATTTAATTGTACTTGTATTGTCCAATGTTTGTTGGTCAACATCCCACAATTAACTCCATGGACAGTCTACTTTCACGCTCCCATCATATTACAGGCCAAATATTTTTAAAAGAAAGATGTATTTGATATGATTTATAACTATGGTTTAGTTCTTACACTGATATTCAATTTGGTTTTCATTTGTTGACAAAAGATGTTTCATCAGTGTCAAAGTGCAATTCAACGCATGGGCAAACAAAGTAGAGGAGCAAGTAAACAAGAACAGCGCATTTTAAAAAACGTTATATCATCATTGGCTGTTAGTCTTCAAGATTTGTCTACAAACTTTAGGAAAAGTCAATCTTCTTATTTAAAAAGTAAGTTTATCGAATGTTGATCTATTATATATTTTTTATAAATGACTATTATGAACTAATTGCAATTTTGAGACAGCAATAGCACAAAATATTGATTATATGATTTCTTTGTCATTCAAACAATTTGTAAGCTTTAATAAATCAAATTTTCTTTGATATTTGTCACTCACCTATAGCAGAAAGTGCAAGATATATAGCTTGTAATTTTCCTTATTGTTGTAAAAGAGAAGAAGAATCTTTCTTTCAGAGAACCATTGCAACAGACGTCAATACCAAAAAAGTGCTATTTTTTGCGGTCAATCATACGCTATGAGCCAATCAAGCGCAATAACTTTGAGACGACAATACCACATTATATTGACTCATCTCTCTCAATCAAACTCAAAGGAAAATTGCAATACTACATGATATGTTTACAAAGTTACCAATTACTGTGTGGATACTGCAACCAGGATACCCTGTGAGCATAGGTTTTTTTTTTACCCTCCGTGGGCTGGCTGGTCAACAAACAAAATGACCGTTTGAGGGGAGAGGTATTTTTTCTCTCCGACCAGCCAGCCCACGGAGAGTCAGAAAAAAACCTCTGCTTGCAGGGTACAACCAGGACCACTTTAAGAGTTTAAGTAGTATTATTTCTCAATTGACACGGTTTTCTTTGTTATTCACAAGGCTTTATTTTTGTTATAACCCTCATTATAAATGCGAGGTCAATATATAGTTATTAACCCGGTTAATAACTATATATAGACCTTTCGCATTTATAATGAGCAACATTTGATAGAAAACCTTCTCAATTGATAAATAAAATACTTAATTACCTCGAAAGTCGGCAATAAGCCTATACATTCCTCGGGCCTGCGGCCCTCAGGATGTATATGGCTTATTGCCTCCGTTCTTGGTAATTAACTCTTACTCAATAACCATGAATAATAATGAGACATTTTGTTTAATATTTGAACAATCAGATAGCACATCAATATAATGATAGTGTAAGACCACAATAATCTGATTGTCTAATGCAGTTATCAGTTCAATCCCTGTATAGTTTACTGTTATCTGATTGGTCAGTTTTATATAAGTCTTCCCGGTTAGTGTGTCCACACAGTAAGAACCAAATAGGTATTAGTTAAACATGCATGTGTTGAAATTCATGCAACTACTTTCAATTAGGTACAGGTTTGTGTAAGAGCAGCAATGAGTCAGAGTAATAGTTATAATGGGGAAGAGGGTGGTAGTAGGGAGGCAGTTGTAATACGAGAATAGAGTAATAAATATTGTAGCTGGAGTAGAATGAAAGTGTGTGATAGAATGGGATGTTCACTTGTAATATATTTTAATATTCTAATCACACTACTTTTATTTCTCATGATGTTTCATTAAATGAAACCTTAAAATTTGATTTTTACCAAGAGAAGAAAGCCAGAGAGAAAGACAGTCACATATTCAAACAAATTCTATTGTTACAGTGGCATCTATAGACTGGAATCAAACCCACAGCATGACCTGTAAGAGTCACATCTGTTCAGGGAAAGGCAAACGTTTTTTACCACTGGCTCTTCAGGGAAAGGCAAACGTTCTACCACTGGCTTTACCACCCTAGTCTCCTATGCAGCCGCTATTGGTGTTGTTACACAATGCTTACTCCTGAAGGGAGTAAGTGTTGACTTGTGTGATGACACTAATAGCAGCTGCATAGAAGACTAAATGCCTTTATCAAAATGGAATATTTAGGATTGAAGAACCGAGAAGAGAGGGAGCGACAGTTTTTTGACACTGGCCTGCCATCAACAAGTAGTGCTTTGATGAATGAAGATGTCGTAGGGGATGATGAGCTTTATGACAGGGTAAATATTAATATAATTCTATTAATATATTAATATAATGTTAATAACTTAGATCAGCCCAGAGGTTGTTTCAGGGTTTGATCTGTGAGTTAGCCGTGTCCTGAATTAGATCAGCCCCGAGGTTGTTTCAGGGTTCAATCTATGAGTTAGCCGTGTCCTGACTTAAATCAGCCCAGAGGTTGTTTCAGGGTTCAATCTGTGAGTTAGCCATGCCCTGACTTAGATCAGGCCAGAAGTTGTTTCAGGGTTCAATCTATGAGTTAGCCGTGTCCTGACTTAGATCAGCCCAGAGGTTGTTTCAGGGTTCAATCTGTGAGTTAGCCATGCCCTGACTTAGATCAGGCCAGAAGTTGTTTCACGGTTTGATCTGTGAGTTAGCCATGCCCTGACTTAGATCAGCCCAGAGGTTGTTTCAGGGTTCAATCTGTGAGTTAGCCATGCCCTGACTTAGATCAGACCAGAAGTTGTTTCAGGGTTTGATGTGTGAGTTGGATGTACCCTGACTTTGAAAACCCAGAAGTTGTTTCAGCAGTTTATTATTGAATTGGAAGCTTTTTTAAATGCTTTATTTCATAATTAGAGTGCTCACTCTAAATCTGTGAAACAAATACTAACTTTTAGCAATAAATAGTGATAATTATACAATAGAAAACAAAGGATTCTGTATGAAATAGTACTAACTAGTACTATTTAATGTTCACGGTTTTAGTGAGTGCACTCTATTAACTAAGAAATAGAAAAAATAATATAATTATAACTGGTTGCTGTCTTCATAAAATTAATAGTCATGTGGATTTTTTATCAGATGTGTAGGTTTTAATATCTTTGTGTCACATTCAACACGTGTGTAGGGCTTTACAAGTGAACAGATGAGACTGGTTGAGGATAATACAGCAATTATTGAACTAAGAGAAAAAGAAATTCAGTCTATAGTGCAGTCAATATCAGAATTAAATGAAATCTTCAGAGATCTTGCAACAATGATCGTGGAGCAGGTAAGATAGCAAAGTAGGTCATTAAATGTGGGTACTTTTTATTCTTCCAGTATATTTACCATATAATTTTGAGTGACATTTTCTTGTATATGTCATTGTTATTGATTGATTGGTTTTATAAATGATTGAGTTAGTTAATGAATGTTTATTTCTTTTATTTATTGTTTGTTTATTTCTGGGGGAAGGGGGTTCTTTAATAAATATTCCTCTCTTCTTTTTGGAACTACACAGTCATGTCATTATACTTTTTATATTAATTTTATTCATTAAAACATGTTTGTATAGGGCACAATATTGGACAGAATAGATTATAATATTGAACAAGCTTCTGTTAAGGTTGAGCAAGGACTTGAGCAACTTAAAAAGGTAATGGTACAACTAATTGATTAGACTAGAAATCCTTCTCCTTTCAATCCTCTTTAATTTGCTTGGCATGTCTATTTTTTCTCAGGCTGAACAGCATCAAAAAAGTTCAAGAAAGATGTTGTGTATCATCTTGATATCTGTGATTTTAATTATTCTATTGGTAGCATTGGTTATCACAAAATCTTGATGGCATGAGTCACCCATTAATCGTATTGAAAGAAAGACCTAGTCTGATAGACATTAATTTTTAATATTAATTATTTTTCCCTAAATAGTTTTTTTTTTTTTGTTATTTAATTTGTTTCATGGGTTAAATGTAATAACTCAAGGTGAATTATTATTTTAACAAAATAACTGTGAGTTCAAAGGAACTGATAAAAATTTTGATATGAATTAAGCATTTTTCTAAATAATGTGAAATCAGTAATTTTTGTTATTCTCAAATGTTGAAATTCAGATTTGCTTCTATTATCATTTAGATTATTTAGATTATTGATATTTTATATTGTAATTGATAATCAAGAAGGGACCAATTCCTATTATCAATTTTTTGATCTAATACACACACAAACACACACACACCTACACATTTTCAAAAAAGTCATTGGAACCAAAGGAAATAAGCAATAGGAGATATTCCATTAGTCAAGAATAGCTGGAATGACCTGTGAGTTTTTCTTATTCTCATCCAAAACGTGGAGGTTAGTGTTGAGACATATTCATTTGTTTCTATCTATCTCCTTTGGCTCTGCTAAATAATTCTTGTCAAGAAAATTGAGGCTTAGCTTGTGTTGAGATATCCAGCTAGTGTTGCTAGTAAATGAAACGGAGAGGAAATAAGCCATTTGAAGCACCTTGATTATTTATGTGGATGCATGTCCATTATTCCTTTCGTTCTTGGAATGACATAAGTATTGCCTATCACCACAGATCTCCTTTTGCCTCTGACACCTTTTGTTTTAAATAGGTGTCCTTGTCTGAATAGTCTTGCATGCGTAGTGCAGCAGATGTATATATTATATAATATAGATTAACACTATTATATATGGGCTTGCATGTTTCATAACTTTACAGCTATACATGAATGTATGAAGAAGTTACTATTGGTAAAATGTAAGAACAGGCCCCAGATGCCCTGTTGTGGTGGAAAAAACTATGCTCTTCTGTTGTCTAACTCTTTTCATTATTTCTTCAAAACTCAGTAGTTTTACATCCATGTGCTTCACCTATCCCATAATAATCTAAGGGGTGACGCAGGGCTCTGAAATTATAATTTATCTCAATCACAGGGTTTATTATTAGAATTACTCTAGATTCGTGGAAAATCCACGACACCTGTCAACCAATATTGCCTGGCCTGGTCTCGGGGGTCCGAAAGGGGGTTCACTTAACTAGTGCATCATTATGTATAATGATTATTATCAATTAGGGGTGCAATAATGCATGAAAAAGGTAACTACTAAAAACTATACTTTTCTAAAAATCTTGCAAAGTATTCACAACATTTGAATTAATTTGTGCCTAAGAATGACTATATCTACAATTAATAGCAAGGGCACAAGTCAATTGTATGTTTCACTATTTTAAGATTGTCATTGAAAGATGAAAAATGAAATAAAGAACATTACTGGAGTTTTTACAATCAGCATATTTTTCCCATTTGTGTTTCAAAAAGTCCTGGATTTTCTTTATATTTTAATTTGCTTAAATAAATAAATAAATTTATTATTTCAAGCTGCGGAAGCACAGGTGGCATGTAGCAGTGAGAATGCCAGGATCTGAATGCTGTCTATTACAAATGTGAGTTGAGTTTGTTGTTGATTCTCTTCCTTGCTTTCAGGGTTTTTCTTTGATTTTTCTTCCGTCCACAAATTCAACATTCCTAAATTCCAATTAAATCTTAGGAGATTTTCTTGATAGGGTTAATCTCTTGGAGCTTATAATTCCTTTTGCACTACATGCAGCGACAAAAATTGTTAGTATTTACATTGTAAAAAGTTGCCATTTATGAGGCCATGTAAGGGTATTAGGATTATTGTGGATTTCTCTCTCTCTCTCTCTCTCTTTCTTTATTTACGAAATTGGGATATGGATAATTTCTAAAATTACCTAAGCCCCTATTCCCTCCTCTTTCCAAACTAACAAGATAAACCTATATTGTTTTTAGCCACAAACTAGAATTCCCACAAACAACACAAGAACATTCCGAAATTGAGGCAGGTAGTTGTGAAATTTGGATGAAGAACAAACGACATGGGTAACACCCTAAGAGAGCCTCGGAAACTACAAGAATTAGGCCAAGTAAAAAAAATTACATGTTTATCGTCCGGATTTCTAAAAATCTATTATTAACAAAAGTACCAAATTTCTCTTCGTACCAAATTGAGGGAGACTCGGTTCGAAACGACTACTTTTTTTCGTTTCGATTTTTAGCAACTAGGTGGAATAACAAATAAGAAAAAACAAAAAAGGCGGCTGAATAAAATGAAGCGGGCGGGGAAGATAAACTATGGCAAGCCAATGGTAGCAATATTTAATACACAAGTAAAATATTGAAATCATGGCTTAAATATTTAAAAGCGTAAAAAATATATTTAATTTAAACTTTAATCTTCTTATTTATTCCTTTTTTAATTTTCTGAAGTTTAAAATTTTTATTTAATTCTACAGATTTTTATTTAAACTTCATAAATATCTTTAAAATCAAAATTATTTATTTAAATTTTACATTTTCATTTAATATTCCTGGGACGGGCTCGGCCAAATCTGTCTGGGAACGAGAATCGAATGCTAACAGCAAAAATGGCTACCATACCTGACCGATATTATTTTTAATGACCGTTACTATTTTCAATATATATCAACGATCTTCCAGCTAAACTACAGTCCAAAGTTCGACTATTTCAAGGGCGGATCCAGCCAAAATTTTAGGGGGGGGGGGGGGGAGGGTGTAATTGAGTTTCTTCCGTCAACACAACGGAAAACAATATAAAAAAAGCATCATTTTTTTCTGCTGAAGGGGGGGCTTCAGCCCCCCTAGGCCTTTGCCCTCCCCTGGATCCGCCCTTGCATTTGCGGATGATACTATAGTGCATATGACTGTGACTATTGAAACCGATGCTGCCGCCATACAGAAAGATCTTAAACTTCTTGAAGAATGGGAAAATAAGTCGCAGATGTCTTTCCACCCTGACAATTAATGTGCTTTGAGTCACACGGCGTAGGAAGCCTCTAATCTATGATTACGTCCTACACAACCAGACCCTTAAGGAAAAAGATGCAGTTAAGCACCTTGGTGTCACTGTACATCATAAGCTCTCTTGGAATGAACATATATGCTCTGTATTCAAGAAAGCAAATTCATCCATAGGCTTTCTGAGACGGAACTTGCAAATTCACCAAAAACCCATCAAAGCTGACGCATACAAAACCCTTGTTCGTCCTCAAAATGAGTAATTAGCATTCGATTCTCGTTCCCAGACAGATTTGGCCGAGCCCGTCCCAGGAATATTAAATGAAAATGTAAAGTTTAAATAAATAATTTTGATTTTAAAGATATTTATGAAGTTTAAATAAAAAAATGTAGAATTAAATACAAATTTTAAATTTCAGAAAATTAAAAAAGGAATAAATAAAAAAATTAAAGTTTAAATTAAATATATTTTACGCTTTTAAATATTTAAGCCATGATTTAAATATTTCATTCGTGGATTAAATATTTTATTTGTGTATTAAATATTGCTACCATTGGCTTGCCATAATAAACTTATTTTCTTTTACTTTTTCTTACTTACATGTAGAAATCGAATGTTTCCGACAAAGGTATCGACGTTAGGAACATCTTGAGGAATAAAAATAATTCTATAAAATCAGTACTTTTGAAATAAAAATTTAAATCACTAACACAAGAAGGACGAAAAAAAATTTTCGATCGCCCGATAAGGGACTTGAACCCTTGGCCCTCAGATTAAAAGTCTGATGCTCTACCGACTGAGCTAACCGGGCGCTCTTAATTTTACGTCAGGAGAATAATGTATATAATGAATGGTCCAGTCTTTCTCAGCTACACATGTTGCTGACCAGTAGAAAACGCAGGCTCGGGGACCAGATTACGAACAAAGCCACGTGCTGTTTTATGTAGTAGAATTTCACGTAATAGTTGTCCTATCAAAAATGCATCTCATGTACTATCTAGATAATGAAGGGAAACGTGTTTACACACTGCAGGTAGAGTATAGAACATTTTGTTCGATAAATTTGGATGAGGAACAAGATTAAAACGTTAAAATATATTTGTGTTTGGTTGCAGAAAGTTGATGCTGAAGGACGGCCAACCGTGTCAGCTCACCCAGGTACAAGACTAGTATTGATGCTTTATGATAAGTTCTGTTTATTTCTATAAAGGTTTATTTATTTCTATAAATATCATCGTATTATTTTTACTCTAAAAACGCATAATCCTGGTTTAAGATATAGATAAATATTTATGTCGGTCGATAGTTCTTATAGACGGTACGATTTTTGCCTACAACCATCGCATGCAACCTGCTCCCGTCATACTTACGACATGAGTTGTGTCGTGTAATTCTAAAATCCTGTGATAGTCGTAGCGAATTTTGCCCGGGTAGTACTGCCCTATATTCCCAATAAGGGTACGTGCCGCCAAACAGGGTATGGTTTTCAGCGATTTTACTCTGAAACAGGGTATATAAAATTGCTCTCGCTCTGGGACAGGGTATATGAAATCACGCTCTCTCCTCTCTGAAACAGGGTATCTATTTTCGCACTACTGGAAAAAGGTATGGTTTTCAGCGATTTTGCTTTGGAACAGCGATTTTACTCTGGAACAGGGTTAGACTCTTCCACAGTCTCTCGCTCGTCCGTTCCGTCTCCACGCTTAGAGACTGTAACGGTACAATGACCGAAAGGACTTATGGGTCCCGAAAACTTGGACCGAGCGTGCTTTGGGAACCAAAATACTCGTCCACAGTCTCTCTCGTTTCAATATTTTCAAGATGGCGGCGAAAACGAGAGAGACTGTGGACGAGTATTTTGGTTCCCAAAGCACGCTGGGTCCAAGTTTTCGGGACCCATAAGTCCTTTCGGTCATTGTACCGTTATAGTCTCTAAGCGTGGAGACAGAACAGACGAGCGAGAGACTGTGGAAGAGTCTAGAACAGGGTCAGGGTTCAGAGGGCTCAGCGGCACATCCCTACCCTAAATGGGCAAGAGTACCCCCTGGGAAAATTTGCTCAAAATACCCTACCAATACGAGAGGGAGTCTGTGGGGGAGTCCATGGGGCGATAAAAATGTCGGACAAAACAATAACAACAATAACAACAACACTGATTTTGCAAACAAAATCAAGCCCACCAAGTGAGACGAAGACAAAAAAGATACAGTTAATTTTATTGACGAAGAAGTTGATGTTTTAATTGGTCTCTGGAGTAAAGAGAGTGTTTTATTCAACTGTAGACACGCCAATTACTTCAAAAAAGATACAAGACAAGTGGCGAGTTATAGGTAAATGTGGTTGGCATGTGGATCTGACCTAAGTCATGTCGTAAGTATGACATGAGCAGGTTGCATGCAATGGTTGTAGGCAAAAATCGTACCATCTAATTCGGCCTTTAGAGAGGGTTTGTTTTTGGAGGGGTACTATACAATGGGGGGCCGGGAGATTCAGTAAAATGATATGGATGTAAGAATGCTCCAAGTAAGAAAGATGGAAAACCAAATATCGACTCAAGTGGAAGAAACATCCAGAACAATATCGAATAGGATAGAATCCCGCTGATACATATAGACACCCAACAGGCGAGGAGAACAATGATGAAGACATAGGACTACATGCGACTCTTAACCCTAACCTAAACCCTTACCATATATCCAGACAGAAACGTCCTAAGATCACAAACTTGCCTAAAAGAAAAATATGATAATTATGATGATAAGTAAACTTTTTGAAAAGAATGTAGCCCTCCCTCTTTCTCTCAGTTAGGCCTAGGGCAAACGTCGAACTTTTCATGCACCGAACTTAATTGCATCAAAGAATAACGCCTCATTATCACCTGATATCCATTGTTTTTAATGAGTTCGGTGCATGGAAAGTTCAACGTTTGCCCTAGACCTAAAAGATTCATTACATTATTATAATTTCAGTCAACAGGGGCAGGGCAGTAGAAAGACAAATTGTTTATGTACCCCAGGAAAATTTTGAAATTAAGGGTTAGGGTTATGTGGTGATTTCAAGAGTTTTGAGTGGCATTTGTGGCATTTTCACAAGGCATCTGCCTCTCTTCCTCCTATCAAAACTGGACGTCCTTTGAACTGTGAAAAAACAAAATGCCAAGCTTCACTTCTCATATATGGCTCATGCTGTGAAATATGTGATCCCGTGATTACAGATTTTCTCTTCGCGCATTTGAAAACAACAGTGCCGAAGGGCCAGAGTTAATATTATCCTAACTCTGGAAGAGCTAAGAAAAATACAAACGACATTGACATTAAAAAATCATTTATTTTATATTTTATTTTATTTTATTATATATATATTTTTATAGATTATCAAAGATTTTTATATTTCTCCATAGGCCTTCGAAGCGGTAGTTTTCAAAGGGGTGAAAAGAAAATTCAGGTCAATTTTTTGCACAGTTTAAAGGACATCCGGTTTTGATAATAATTCTGTAGTGTCTTCTTTGGTTCCTTGGAAGGAAAGAGCTTCAGTCAAAATAGAAAGGCCCATTTGACCCTGCAAAAATTAAGAGATAATAATTTTACAACCATCAATCCCCATAGGGGGATCTTCTGTGAGGTTCTCTCCACACCCACTACCACTACCTACTGATTTTAATGGGGAGAGGTAAACCTGAACCTGGAGAAAACCCCTTTTGGCAAAGAGGGAGAACAAAACATGAAATAAAGTCAACTCACCTATGATCCAGTCTGAGCTGGGGCTCAAACCTGGACCACTGCACAGTGCTCAGTGAGAAGTGAGCAGTAAACCACTATGCCACCCATGCCACTCATTAAATAATATTACTGATAACCCTCCACTTTGAAGCCCCAGCCTTTTCTCCATTAAAAAAATGTAGCTTCTCTTAGAAAGAGGAGAGTTTTGTGTTTAACCCAGGTTTTACAGTGACTTTCCCATAACTTTTCTCTAACACATTCCAAAATGAGTTTGGAAATTCCAAAGTTGCAATTGAACTTCAAAACCAAGTTTGTTATGAGTTTTCTGAACTTCCCACTGAAGTTCTGAACTTGGTTCAGTTTGTTGCTCAACAGTATACTAGAAATTAATTGCACAATATTTTGTTTTTTCAGCTCGCTTTTCTCCTGATGATAAATATTCAAGGCACAGAATAGTCCTTAAGAAGAGATTTGGAATTCTCCCAACACAACAAGCTAAACCAGTGTATTAATATAATAATAAGAAACAAGGGTCACAACAGGAACTTGTATTGAAACAAGATTATTGTCTTTAATAATTACTTGGAACTTAAAGTACTTTGTACTTTCATCGTTAGATATATATACTTAACAGTGGCTTACATTATTATGCTTGCAACATTTTTTAAAAGTAACATAGAATTTACTCAAAGAACTTTTGTTTCTCCTTTATCTCATACCTGCTTTTCTTTGCTGTAAATGTACATATTTTAGTTGCTTACATATTGTCTAGGATAATCTCCGCTGGTGCCAGGTCTTTAGCAAGTTAGAGTCACTGTTAGGATCATCACTTCAATATAAACCTCGCTTGTCAAAATTAAAAGTACATGCAAAACTATACAACACTTATCTTGTTAGATATGTCTTTTATAATCTTCCATCATAAGAAGATTTAGACAATAAGAGATTTTCTTGTGTGTTTAAAATGAAACATAATATAAATTTTTAAAAATCAATAAAAAACTCAAACTATTCAAATTTGGGGACTTGTTGTGGTCCGCTGTTGACCCTCTTTTGAATGTGCATCCCTAATTTTCATTTTACGTAGCCCCGCAATAAAAATAAAGCTCCTACGTCCCTGATATAATTCATATAAGTCCCATGTGTTCATTTTGTAGCTTTCCTATGTATTCTTATACGGCTAATGTTCCTTATGGTAGAACGCTGATTTATTGTCACAGATGTAATGAGTTGCTCCATATTTGATATTCTGTCAAAGAGAACGGGAATCCCAATGTTCAACGCCTGAAGGCTTGATTTTTTCAATAGAAACTCGAACAGACTCTACTGGAGTGGGGATGTGTTACGCTTTCAAGATACAAGTAATTCAGTCTTGTCTCTGCTCATTTTTAACTTTTTGATGATCATCCATGAATCAATATCACGAACACCATGCATGCTTCTATTGTAGATCTTGCTAGTTCAATGTTGTCCAATTTGTCTGATTTGAAACTTAGAATACGACTGTGTATCATCAGCGTACAGATGAAAACTGACCTCATGGTGTCTTAAAATATCACCAAGTGGGCTGGTATACAAGGTAAACAGCACAGGACCCAAGACGCTGCCTTGCGGTATTCCGCTAGTAAGAGGACGCTTTGTGGATTGGGAGTTATTTATGTCATGTCAGCATATTTACGGTCTGAGAGACAAGATCTAAACCATTCCAATGCAAGACCAGCAATACCAAATTTCTGCGTTAATCGATTTAACAAGATCTCGTGGTCCACGGTATCAAGAGCCGCTGACAGGTCATAGTAGTAGCAGCAATATTACAGAGCGTTTGCCCTCGTCGATGGCCCTCAGGATGTCGTTGTGAACTTTAACTATCTGTGCTTGTGGTATCGCTTGTCGGCAGATTGAAAGATCTCATCTAAATTATTGTTCTGCACGTGATAACTGTGAAGCATAGCAACCACCTTTTCTATGCATTTTGATACTAAGGTCAGGTTTTAAATTGGGCGATAGCTGCTATAAACTTCCCAATCTAGCGTAGGCTTCTGATCAGAGCTTTAGATCCAAAAACGTAATAAAATGTTTATCAAGAAATGGCATAACTTAAATTGGTAGAAAAAGGAATCTCCCTTTTAAGGTCCTAGCGAAGGGCCTGAGAAGAAGAAAGAAAGCAATAATGGGAAGAATTAAAAGAATGCTCTGATCTAACCCACACTAGCTAGGATGTCATTAGGGCAGGTGTTAAAATATGACGTCATTTCCGCCAGTGCATTCTTGTCGCGATGGAAAAAGTGAGTTTATGGCAGGTTTTTGTGCTGCTCGGTAGTTTAGAAAAATCCGCCGAGGCTAAGTATTAGAACAAGCTATTATTGCAACAGGTTTCTACATCATGTAATGTTGGTTTGAGCTGTGATATTAGCTAGATAGAGCGACTAACAATGATGGAATTTCGCCATTACCAACCCCTTGGTATTTATGGTAGTCTGATCACGCTACACAGATTATGGAACGCATCAATGAATTTACTTTCCATCTAAATGGACCAAATACGTAAATTACTACATGCCGCAGAACAAGGAAATGTTTCTGCGGCATCAGATTTACTAGATCAAGGTGTCCATGTTGATTCAACTGATGAAGAAGGAGTTAGTGCTTTACACACTGCGTCTGCTAATGGACATGACAACATGGTTCGCTTGTTACTCAGTAGAGGCGCAAGTTTTGATACCCGTAACGGCTATGGCTGGACACCACTTATGATCGCTGCTTGCTATGGACACCTGATGATTGTAGGAATATTACTACAACACAAAGCGGATATTTGTGCTACAAATGACCTTGGAGCGACAGCGTTGGATTGTGCAGCACGTTCTGGTCATGTTCAGGTTGTATTGCTATTGATCGAAGCAAGCAGTGATTATGAAGGAGAACAGCAAATATTCTTGTCTAATAATTGTTTCCAAGCTTTATTAATTGCCTGCCAACACGGCCATGAACAGGTAGTTAAACTGCTTTTGGAAAAAGGTACTGATGTGAATTACCAAGATGAAGTAACTGGTTGGACTCCGCTAATGTTTGCTTCATTAAACGGCCATATGTCTGTTGTACAAGAACTGTGTGAGTATGGAGCTGATACAAACTCTACGAATATTCTACATCAAACAGCCTTAGAAATTGCGGCTATTCGACAAAGAAGTGACGTGGAAACGTTTTTAGATAGAAAGACCACTATTAGACCACAAGTTCCAGGTAAATACTTTGATTCGTGATGATAATAAATTGGTTGGTTTATGATAACATAATAAGGATATTTTGTAGATCCTCTTCTACGAACTGTCCTTAAAACTTCTTGTCTAAATTCTTTGTTTTAAGTGTTTGTGTTCATGAGAGGGAGTTTCTAGTCGTAATATTAAATGAAGCGTGATACTTGCTGAGTTCCGTAATTAGACGTGTAATCACACTAGATTAGTCTTTTCTTCCAAACAAAGATGAACACTTTAGCTCCACTACATACTCACTAAAGATAACATAACATAATCAGTGGACTGATTCACTGCACGTACCAGGTTATTTTTAGCATGAAATATATATGTTACACAATTATATCCGGAAAAAAGCATCCATTTGACAAGTATTAAGCATAAATATTTCTTTACTTTCACTATGATATATTTTGATGGGAAATTGTATCTCCATTGTGCAATATTTCTTCTAGTACATTCAGAGAATATGAGATGTTCTGCTTTTGCATTAATTAAATCTTATCTAAATCATTTCATGATGTACCAGCTTTTTATTAGACAAGTGTATCTTTATGCATAAGATTATACTTATTGAATTCTAATAAGGGTACCCAATTTTCAAGGTTATTGATATACTGTAATATTATGCAACATGTACTTGTTACTATAATTAGCAACATTTGTCTAGGCAAATGAAAGATCTCGTCAAAGCAAGTTACAAAGAATATGCAATGCTATATCAGGGGCAGATGCAGGATTTTTTCTCAGGGGAGGGGAGTGTGTGTGGGGGGGGGGGAGGGGGGGTGGTGAACCATCCAGGATTTTCATTTTAGGAGGGGGTGCACCCTTTGCTTACAAACTCAAACACCAATAATGCAGTATGGATATGAGCTCATCTTGGTGATTGTGACACCCCTCCACCCCTCCACTAGATTTGCCCCTGCTATATGTTTTTTTCTGTGTGTGATATTTATTTATTTTTAATTATACAAGCTACAAATCCATTATACTATACCTCAGAAATAATCATCCAATCACATCTCCGTATCTTGCATGGCAATATATTATATTTTGCAATATTGTGCAGCAACCTTTTGGACTGCAAATAAATGTATTGTATTGCACATAGTGGTCTTCTTATTGAAGAAAAGTATTTGTTTAATGTAATAAAACATGTATGGGATTCATTTGAGTGCATTATGAAAGATGTTTAAGTCTCTACTTAAATTTGAAAAAAAACATTTTGTGATATATTGTTACTTCATAGGCCAGAAAATGTTTCGTCCAAGTATTATTGAAGCAGCACGGAGTGGTAAGATCTCTTGTTTATGATTGCTTTTGATATGATTATAGATGCATTTAAAAGTACCTATAAGCATAGTAAGACGATTCACTTGATCATGAATATATTGGGAGCTGCAATGTTAAATATTTTATAAGAAGGGGGCACCTGTCAGTCCTAAATGTTTAAATATAAATGTAGAAAGTAAATGTAATGAATAACCTGTTTCCTGATCTATGTAAACTTATTTCCTTCTGTTTGATGGCTTATAATTTTGTATTCTATTTGTATTTATCATTATTTGCTTAATTTCAGGAGATATTCAAGGGTTGCGTGAACTGCTAGAGATGAGTGAGACAGATGTAAATGCTACAGGTATATTACAAAATTATGCAGACTGTACATGTATTTAGATGATTTTCTTAAAAATGTAGCTCCATGCATAACCCTAAGGCTAGACACCAAGTGTGGTCATTTCCAGGGTTTAAAATGCAGATTAATTATAAGTGAAGGTGAAGAGATAGGATCACCATTTTAGGTGGTCATATCCAAGCCACACAAATTCCACAAAGTCTTATCATCTTAGAGATGTTATTATAAAAGGTAGCACTGATTAGTTGGTAAAAGCCAGGAACCTTCTGCATGAAAGTCTGATCAGATGAGCCATTTAACTGTGTGGTGGTTAAATAATCCAAATTTTGTTTTTTAATAAACATAATATGATTTGTTTTGAAGATGAGGATGGGGCAACACCATTAATGTTTGCATCCATGCGAGGCCATCTCAATGTTGCACATCTTCTTATTGAGAAAGGATGTAACATTAATAGTCAAGATAAGATAAGTGGATGGACAGCATTAATGCAAGCCACTTATTATAGGTAAGGCTTTTTGAATGACTCTGCAAGAGAACATTGTCCTTGCTTTTAGGGAAGCACTGTCTCAATATATAGCCAGTGGCCTACAAACCTGTGACCCTCATTCATTATCAAACTGGACTTTCTAAGTCGATCTTATCAGAGGAAAGGAAGGAGAGGCGAGGAAAACTGGAGAAAACTCTCGTAGTGGCTGCTGACTTGAAAGTTTAAACTACTTCAGTGGCACTCACAGTTAATGTTATTGATTTTCATGTTTGGTTCAGTATGTATATAACCGCTACCCAGTTAGCTCAGGCAGGTGACAAATGTGTTGGTCTGTTGTGCGGTTCATGGTTCAAGCTTCGGCTGGGCCAACACTCAGGGTCTTAAAATAACCAAGGAGAAGGTGCTGCACTTATAATTACATCTGCCAATGGTTAGACTTTCAAGTGGCTCAAATAATCACTTTAAATGGCGGTCCCATCTCTCCACACTCATCATTACAAACCAACATTATTGGAGGGGCGTAAAAGAACCACTGATGCAGATTATTACAAATGGCTAGACCTTCCAGTCTTTTTCGATAAGGACTTAAAACTGTAGGCCCTGCCTCCCAACCCTTAAAACCTGTAAATCGAGGACATAAAACAACCTAAGTGTTCAATTTTTTGTGTAAGAATAGGGGATTGTCTCCAGGCTCAAAAGCCTATCGCAAGTTGGAGGCATAACACACTAATGTACTATTAACAATTCACTCATGATTTGTAAGCTGCATGGCTGTTTAAATAGTGGCTGAATATATGCAGCCTGTAAACTCCTCCACTAGTCATAAAATGTAAAACGCATAGAACATCCCATCATTTTTATTATTACTATGCCTTCAATCTGTTTTTAATTCTAAATTGTGTTGTAAAGGCACAAGCAAGTGGTTAAGCTGTTGCTGGACCATTCAGCAGATGTCAACATTCAAGCTGATGATGGATGTACAGCATTTGATATGGCATCTATTATTGGTAAGATACATACTTGTTACAAGACATCCATGCAGATGTCTTGATCTCTTTCTTCCTTTAGTCCAATTAAACATTATTTAGACCTTTAAAGGTTTGAATTGAATATTTATGTCATGGGGTGTTAAGTTGAAATAATAAGACATGTTTTGCAATAAATTATTGAAAGTTTTAAGGAATGGAATCAAGGCTGGTGTATGTAGTGTTAGTGCATTAGACCTTCTTATCTCTGTGGTTTCCAGATTGATTCCATGACTTAGCTTCAGAGTTTGTTAGGTTGTCCTTTTATTTAAGGATTTTTTACAGGTTTTCCTCCTCCTTCTGCAAAACCTAACAAGCTAAAATTCCATTTTGATCAGTGAGTTAGCCATGCCCAAGCTAGATTTTTTCACAACATCAAAATTTAAATTTCAAATTTCACAACATCAAATTTTATGCAACTTCATTGTTAATTGCCCAGTTACTTTGTCAGTGATCAAAGGGATAAATAATTAAATACAGTTTTTGCTTTAACATTTCAGGTGATACAGATATTTTAAGGTTGCTGGCATCAGTTACTATGCAATTGCCATCCAACAACAAGAATAGTATGTCCTTCATCAAATAACTTGCTTAGCTAGCACCATGGCTTTAAATAACAGCCAGCCAGTCTCTGGTCATGATGACCGGCCAAATACTCCACTTTTGAATTCTCTTTGCTCAGCCTTAGTCTCAGTTGTGAGTTAAAGTATTCATATATTCAACCAAAACCTGTGAAAATTTAATCAACTCGTATTGCTCTGTAGTATGTACATTCCTTAATAATTACATGAGCCTTAAGGAAAAGAAAAGAACACTTTTGATATTATGGGTATAATTTATCACTTGTATCTCCATCTAAACTGCTTTTAGCTTAAATTTTGGCTGAGATATATAGTTTTTGCTGCTCTTTTGGTCTATGGACGTTTTGTGGTATATAACGGCTTTGGAAAATTTTCAGTGACATAGGTGAAAGTCAAGTATTAGTTTTAGCTCAGTCATTCCTCATTTTGGGCTAAATGTTATTGGCCAAAATGACTGGTGAGGCAAAGATTTGTCTGGACAAGTTCCAATTCTGATCGGTGGCCATTGTCCCATGTCCGGCTGCTATTTTAAGTCCTGGGCACATGTCATCTATAATGTATACTTAAAACATATTCAATGATATAATTTTTATAATTATTAATAATAATTTTTTTAGAGCATGGTTTGATTTCCTGGGCTACAGGGAGCATGTCAAAGTTAGACACAACAACTAAAATGAATACACAGGATATTTCTACTAAAGAACTGGCTAAACTGGAAGCAGGGTGAGTAATTTTGTATGGATTAATTAAACTCAGTATGATATTATCTTTTAAATACTTATCAACATATAATATCTGTTTTCAGACCCGACTTGGGCAAGACTGGGCTAAAGGTAATCAGCTGCTTTTATTGTTTAGTAAAGGGGAGTTGCTTAGGATAATGCTGACAAATTTGAGCAGGGGGAGGAGGGAGGGGGGGGGGGGGGGGGGGCTAGCCAGTTCCTTCACCACCCCTTGATCTGCCCCTGTGTAAACTTACTTTTCATATTAATGTTCGTTACAGATGTGGTGGTCCAAAATGTCTAGCAGGCTACGGAATTTAACACTGGTTCGCACAATACGGGTACCTTCCACTACAAAAAGAGACAGTTCTTCTTCCCTAGAAAGCAATGGCCAGGAAGCTGATTTATTGATATCGAATTTGAATGCAAATGAATCTCTTAAGACTAGTAGAGTGCTCCAGAGAAATTCATTGAGCAGTGACAGTGATTCTCATTCTACGACACGATCACTTGCATCTGGTATGTATGTTTGGCCTATATCATCGTTTGCTTATTTAATAATTGAAATTCTAAGAAACCCATAATTAATTTTTTTAATCAAGAATCCTTTTTTTGTGAAAAAGCAGCCCACTATTCTAAGTAAATGTAATCCCATTTCATAACATTTCAGGATGATCATAAAGTACATTTTTGATTAGTAGTTATGATATCTAATTAGTGACATTCTCCATCAGAGAGCAGTACTCATTAGCTATTATGATATCTAATAGTGACAGCCTCCATCAAAGAGCAGTGCTCATTAGCTATTATGATATCTAATAGTGACAGCCTCCATCAGAGTGCAGTGCTCATTAGCTATTATGATATCTAATGGTGACATCCTCCATCAGAGTGCAGTGCTCATTAGCTATTATGATATCTAATAGTGACATCCTCCATCAGAGTGCAGTGCTCATTAGCTATTATGATATCTAATAGTGACAGCCTCCATCAGAGTGCAGTGCTCATTAGCTATTATGATATCTAATAGTGACAGCCTCCATCAGAGTGCAGTGCTCATTAGCTATTATGATATCTAATAGTGACATCCTCCATAAGAGAGCAGTGCTCATTAGCTATTATGATATCTAATAGTGACAGCCTCCATCAGAGAGCAGTGCTCATTAGCTATTATGATATCTAATAGTGACATCCTCCATCAGAGAGCAGTGCTCATTAGCTATTATGATATCTAATAGTGACATCCTCCATCAGAGTGCAGTGCTCATTAGCTATTATGATATCTGATAGTGACATCCTCCATCAGAGAGCAGTGCTCATTAGCTATTATGATATCTGATAGTGACAGCCTCCATCAGAGAGCAGTGCTCATACTGTTATTGATTTAGATAGCTGTAGCATTTCATTGTGCTTACTTAAAAGTTGATTTGACTTACACAGTGGTGGATTCTGCTTACAAAACAGGGGGACATTACTCCAAAAGATCCAAGACATTGGTAAGAAATAGGTTAATCTATCAGCTAGCTATACTTATATACTCTAAAGGTTATCTAATCATCTCACCATTTATTTACTAGATGATAAATTTCATTTAATTTGTTGATTGCCAGCCTTTAGGTTCGCCAAAGAGCAGATTGCCTGATGATGTCATATCTCCTGTTGTTCCACCATCAATGCCAGCTCCTGCATTTGAACTAACTAGAGTTCAAAGAGAACCAACTGATGATGATGATTCGCTCGTCCCACAGGTACTACTAAAATATTGCACTCACAATATAATTTTTATAAGCTTTTATAAAATATTCAAATATAATTTTGACAAAAATATTTCAATATAAAAGCAATATAAAACGGCTGCTTATGTCTCTGTACTGTGATATAAACACTCTATGAGATGTAGAGCACTAGAAAAGCAACGGCAAACACTCAGCTACACCTTGGATACAGCTCCCAGCACATTTATGTTGCAGTACAGAGCCATGTGTGCAAAAGTTTTATATTCCTTGATGTGATTGTATAGAACTTGCATTATTCTAGAGCAGTTTCCATAAGAGTGGGAAACAATACAACAAACTTGTTTGTACCTTTGCCATATCCTATCACAGTCAAGGGTGCCATAGCAAGGGGGACAAGGGGAAGGGCAACAACCACCCCCTCCCCCCCCCCCCCCCCCCCCACAGAAAGTTTTGACCAAAAAAAAACATTTCTTTTTTTGTAATTCTTATTTATTTGCCATTTTGTTTTTGTATAGTATGACTGCATGTACAAGTTACTATTTTGCACCTCATATCTTGACCCAGAAATTTCATTTATTAAAGCGTGATTCCTGTAGATATGAGGGCAAACTCTATAAAAGATAAAATGTTTGTGGTTTGATAAGTTAAAGGAAGATACAGTATTCGTACTGCAAATTATTACCAGTTTAGCACTATGCAATTTTTATGATGTTTTTGACACCTGAGACAAGGGAAGCAATCTGGGCTAATTAAGTGGCATGGCAGCAAATTTGAATACTTCAATGATAAACCCCAAATTTTTTTTAGCTATTATATGATGGAGAATGACAGAGTTTCTGATATAAAGGTAAATAGAATGACAAAGTAATTTTCGTCTAGGCCGTTCTAGATCAAATTAGAATTCATAAGTTGATATTGATCTTCAAAATCATGCTGTTAAGTTGAGTCATGGGGGGGGGGGGGGGGTCCTAATGCAATGCTATATTTATATATTGTTATTGTCTCTCACTCATATGAAAACTGCTCTATATACAATTCAGTCTTACATGGTTTTGATTGAGTTACTTTTTGTTTAGCTTAGTAAAAGCTGCAAATAAAATGCAGCATAAAATAAAGAAAATAATACTGTAAAGAAAATAATAACAATACAAGACAGAGTAGCCAATATAACTCTTAAAATATATGAAACTTAGGGAGATTACATTTTCCCTTTTGGAAGAAGTTTACAATCTACTTAATTAAGATAACTGCTATAAAACTGAATTGGTAAACAATTAATAGATAAAAATGTAAGATGCTTAACTTTACTGATGATTGTTTCAAACCATTGTTTGTCATTTATATTAATTTGATAAACATCCAAATGAAGTAATGAAGTAATAATGAAGATTAAAAAGATAAATTATCATGATTATTAAATATGTTATTTATGATTTAATACATTAAACAAACAAGTAAAATAGAGGTTCAAACTGATGTACAATATCCATCCAGTTCTTGTAACTCCCATTAAACAATAAATTCATTGTTATTAATGTTTGAAATAATCTAACTACAGGTCCCATGTCTGTGTATTAATGGCAAATCAATTCCAGAAGTGGTTTCAGAGAGTAAATGTCTTGCTGCAGATAACCTGGATAACATTGTAATGACACTTAACTGTTATTAAACCAAAGATAAACAAACACTGAATGTCATTTTCAACATTTCTTTTAGTTCTTTAAAGTGTTTCATTAAGTAATTTAATTCTTTTTTCACTCATGGTTTACTCAGAGTAGTGTCAGTGGATACTCAGTCTATCGTCGTCGTCATGGTGATGGATTTAATTTTAGCGGGAGTCCAGAGTCGTCATATTCAACTGCTAGCTTCTTGTCTTCTGCTTCTAACAATTCTGGAGGCAGGTAGGTTATTTGCAATCAAAGGCAGGTGGTATCTCTTACTTCATAATTTTGAGGTTTCCTTACTTAATTATGTTCAGGACACTTAAGGCAACAAGCAGTAACCAAATGGACTCACCATCAAAGCCTACATCCATGTCATCTCTACGACACAAGAATTCAAGACCTTCTAACAGTCCTTCTCCTACATTGATATCTGTTACATCAGCTGCCTCAGCCCCAGGTCGACTACATCCTTCATCTGGTTTAAGTAAACCTACAAAGCTAACACCAGTATTGACTTCAAGGAGCGATGACGGAGGGTCAACACCTTCAATAAATCGTGTACCCATTGAATGCACAGACGAAGGTACTTGAGATAAAAATATTTAAACTTTAACAAAAGTTTATCAATTACACCATAAATAAGGTGGTCCTGATCTAAGTGGCCAGGGCACGGCTAATTCACAGATCAAACCCTGAAACAATCTCTGGGCTGATCTAAGTCATGGCACGGCTAATTCACAGATCAAACCCTGAAACAACCTCTGGGCTGATCTAAGTCAGGGCATGGTTAACTCACAGATTAAACCCTGAGACACTCCTCTGGGCTGATGTAAGTCAGGGCACGGCTAACTCACAGATCGAACCCTGAAACAACCTCTAGGCTGATCTAAGTCAGGGCATGGCTAACTCACAGATTGAACTCTGAAGCAACCTCTGGGCAGATCTAAGTCAGGGCATGGCTAACTCACAGATCGAACCCTGAAACAACCTCTGGGCTGATCAAGTCAGGGCATGGCTAACTCACAGATTGAACCCTGATACGAACTCAGGGCTGATGTAAGTCAGGGCATGGCTAACTCACAGATCAAACCCTGAGACACTCCTCTGGGATGATCTAAGTCAGACCACATGATGGCTAACAACAACCTTTGGGCTGATCAAAATCAAGATATGGCCAACTCAGATTGAACATTGAAACATCCTCTGGGTTAATCTAAGTCAGACCACATGATGGCTAACAACAACCTTTGGGCTGATCAAAATCAAGATATGGCCAACTCAGATTGAACATTGAAACATCCTCTGGGTTAATCTAAGTCAGACCACATGATGGCTAACAACAACCTTTGGGCTGATCAAAATCAAGATACAGCTAACTCACAGATCAAATTGGAGTTTAAATTTTACTATGAGTGAGGAAAGCAGGAATATAGAGAAAAACTCCAAGGAGTATAACAAAAACTGTCTTAGAGTCCAGCCTGAGTCCCACCGGCCCCAGAGTTGAAAGGCAAGGGAACCATGTGTACATAATTATTAATAATAATGGTTCAGCTTGGTTCTGTGTCAGTGGCTTTAGTCTCGACACAGCACTGAGAGAGAGATGGGGACTTGGGATGGAGGAGAGGGGGAGGCAAATCACATTTTTTTATGTACCTCTAATCCATCTCATTCTCTGGTCAAACATTTATTTGTTTCAATTATCCTTGATTTTTTGTAGAAGAGGTCACAGACATTTTAAAGAAGCTTTCACTAGAAAAGTACAATTCTATGTTTGAAGAACAAGAGGTATGATATGTATCTTTCATATATCCTTCCTGTGATGCCATTTGTATACAATAACAACAACAACAACAATAGTTTATATTGCACCTGCATCGTTTAATATGCTTAATCATTTTGGGTTTGCATACAGGTTGATATGGAAGCATTTCTTACTCTGAAAGAAGTAGATTTGAAAGAACTTGGAGTAACTCAAAGAGATGCAAGACAACAGATTCTGTCAGCTATTCAAGAGCTAAATTCTGGCAAGGTAAACTTATCCTACATTACATGTTAGTGCTAGATTGGAATTTTACACGTTTTCCCGTGTGCATTTTTTCGCCTTTTGTTTCAGACTTAAAACATGCGCATAATTTAGACTAAGTTAAGTTTACTCAAGCTCAGTTAGTAATTTGTCAGTTCAACGTCGACCGTCTTTAGTTACACATCGTTTTGTAAGTATTTTTTCCTATTTCTTTTGCTTTCCGTTTGCTTTAATCGTTTTCTGCCTTATCATTAAATTGTAATCTGTCCTTTATTAGGAACTCTCTCAAACGCAATCAATAAACGAAACGAAGAGTAAGACGTGTGTATTTTTTACCACAATACCACACCAATATTACAAAAATGCCATAATGATTTATAGTATTTGACTGTTGGAAGTAAACAACACTACTAATCCTATATTGTCCAAATTTGTTTTTGTGATTGGCCATCCTCGAAAATCAGCTTATATTTGAAGAGATAACTAGCTAAGGACTAGTGTGAGCTGCGTCGGTGTTTCTAATGAAACAGTAATGATAAAAGGGTAAATTTTACACCATGAAAAGATGAAAAAGCAGTTTATTAATGTCCATTATTGTTTTCATAGGACAGAGAGAGGCAACAGTTTCGTGAATCCATATCTGATGGTTGTCATAGCAACAAGTCACAGTTAACAAGTGGTAAGAATATTTTTTAAGGTAATTCCCTTGTTAACCACTGCACTTTTTTCTGTGCATAGGAGTAAAATCATAAAACTTGTCCAGTTTAGCCATTTCATATCTAAGTAAAAATTCTATTCAAATCTAAATTTCACTGGGGAGAAGAAGGAGAGGGGGACTGGGGAGAGAAGGGAAGGAGATTTGCATGATTATTATTTACGTACTCACAGACCATAGAACATACACATAACAATTATGATATATGGGAAGAAATGACATTTCCCAAAGGTATATATTTATCGGTGAAAAATAGCTGAAGGGTTTGGTCTCAGGACGACTCTCAAGAGCATACCTAATTCCATTCAATTTTCCAGTTCCGATGACATTTTTCCTTCTTTTTCAAGGGAATCACCTTAAATTGTGTGTGACCGTGTGAATTCAGACATGTTTGCTTCATGTGTAAATATATTGTTTGTAGGGTATGGTTCTGGTTCACCATCAACAAGCATGAACCTCTCAAGATGGGCTATGCCCTCAGGGACAAAGAACTCAAGGTTAAATTGAATCTGATATTACATAGACTGGAAGTATTATTTTATATATTATCAATTACTCCATGGCCATGTATTTTTGTAGTCTTGACTATGTAATTTATAACAAACAAAAAGAAGAAAAGAAGAGAGCATTTTTATTACAGCCATTTTCAATCACATGTGCCGCTCTAGCGATTGTTTCTGTTCCCCCCTTGTGATTGACATCCTGCAAAACCTTCTTTAATATGTTGTGACAGAAACAATCGCTTATGGAGGGCACATGTGATTGAAAATGGCTGTAAACTCAAGCAAAAAAGAGACTAAAAGATACGCTTCAGAAATTATGAAGTTACTGTAGTTTATAATTTTTAATCCCCCTACCCTTTGCATAATTGGATTCCTTTTCTTTAAATTTTGTTCAAAATTTGATAATTCCTGTTTGCTTATCAACAATGGCAGAAATACCACGGTTCTTGGTTCCATGGAAATTTAAAATTCTGGAGGGGAGGTGGGTCAGAGAAAGAATAAAATTACAGAGTTTGTAGAGTTTGTATGGAAGAAAACTGGAAGGTCCTTGCAATTGGGGGCAGGGGAGATTGGGTAACAAGGCTAGGGGTCCTTTTATAAAATCCCTCCTGGTGGGGATATGGATATTTTCTGGATTTACACATTTCGTAGAAACATAACGCAATGTTTCAACTGCAAACTGGTAGTCTTCATCAAGTGAGAGTGTAGATGGATGGTCAGCTGTGTGTTATTGCATCTCTGCCCAGAGTGTTTTCTTACAAACCAAGCATTATAGACGTTGCAGCTAACTAGCAGCTTGCAGTTCAAACGTCACAGTCATTTCTACACAATAATTGCCTTCAATCGCGAGACAATCTGATAAGCATCATTTAGTTACCAGCAGTGTAGCACTAATTAAGTGTTTTGTTATCAAATATTGATTAGTTGTCAAATAATAGCATGAACAGATGAGTGAACAAACAGATTTGAGGCATTTGCTTATGTTCCCAATGTTCTGCTTTTAGCAATATCCACTATTTTGTATAGATTAGCTGCAATAATTATATAAGACAATACATACATTGTTTTTGTTTCAAGGATAATATATAGGCACTCTTTCTAAAGAAGCCATTGTGTTTTTAATGCTCTTATATTATATAATATATTAATTGTTCATTTTCTACTTGGGTATAATTTTACCCAAAATCAAAATATGTGATTTGTAAATATAAAGATATTTTCAAAAACCTTATTTATTCTGAAAAATAAAAATATTTCATCGTTTATCTTTGTGCATGTCATGTTGGGGGGCTAGCTATACTTCGCTATCAGTTTGGCTTTTGTGGGTTTCCTGTGGTAATACCATCATGCATCTCCATTACGTCATTATTCTTCATACGTATTTTTTTCCGCCATTTCTGTCAAAAAATTGTGGTCAAAAAAAACCTTTTTTAACTCGGTTTTATCGCCAAAGAAAGCGATCAAAAAAGTATTTGGGAAAATATTACTAATTCCCAAAGGGCAGGTGGCGAAAATCGGGATTTCTGATGTGGTTTATTCGCGAAAATCTTGATGAATTTGTTGGAGTCGTTTGTTGTTTTGTTTGAAGTGAAGCGAAATAACAAAGCTATGTTATTAGTGATGTCTAGTTCTCTTGATCTTCTATATACATCATAAGGAGGATACAAGCCAACACTTTCACCTGGCCTTTTAACTGAACGAGAAAAAGTGTACAAGAATCGCGAGAAAGCGCTTGGAAATCTGTCGTTATTGGTACGAAGTAAGTAGTTGACAGATATAAGCAAAGTAAGAAGAATAAGCTGAAGTGAAACAATGAAGTTCCTTGAAAACGCTCGGTTAGACACGATTAGTGCTGCTGTATCAAGAAACAATGGTGACATCGTAGTCGATGGAAAGTAGGTGGACATTACTTTATACTATTTATTTTCGTGGGTTCTATAAGCCCTAATCCTTATAACCCTATTTGCTGGGTTTTACTGTGATTATCAATATTCTGCGACTTAAGTAAATTAAAATTGCAGTAAGTATAGTAAGACCCAACACTATATACTTCATAGCCATTCTGTTATTGTGTTGTGATGTAATACTGGTGTTGCCAGTTGTAATCAGTTGATGATCAATGACAATTGTCATTGGAAATTAAAGACCAATCAGGGAAGACCCTAACCCTAACCAGTGATTTTATTGAACTAAGAAATAGTACTCAATGGAAGGTCACACTGATTAGGTCTATTATTTATTGGTACTTTTAGGGTTGAAAGTTATTCCTGTAAGATGGCTGGCAATGACAAGAAATTGTACAAAACACTCAATGAAGGCAGTTCTCCTAGTGATCTTCAAGCTCTTTCACCACCAACTGTGCAAGTAACAACAATCCCCTCGCCTACTACAAACAACCCATTTCTGTATTCAAGTAGAAAACGAACTCTCAGCAATACAAGTCAAGAAGAAGGAACTCTTTGTGATACAATTAGTAGAAAAACCTTGTTTCATCTGATATCTACTCTTAATGCTTCATTCCAACCTGATTATGACTTCAGCAATGCCAAGTCAGAGGAGTTCAGCCTTGAGCCATGTTTGCAAGTTGTTATAGATAACATAAATGCAAATTTGTCTGCTAGCATGGGGGAAAATTTCACTGGACTTAAAGTAGCAATGTGGTCAGCTATTGATGAAGAAATACAGTTAAATGACTGTGATATATACAGGTATGTATATTATATATATATATTTTACAACCACTACTCCCCATGCAGGGCTCTTCCGTGAGGTTCCCTGCATACGCACTTTCACTACAATCTTTATTTATAACAGAAATATAGATAAGTTATAGTGCTTGGTCGTGGGTTCGATTCCCAGCAAGGTCGGAAATTAATTTTTCCGAATTTAATTCCAAGGGCTTTCGCCTGGAATAACCTCATTCCCAAGCACTATAACTTATCTATATTTCTATATTTTCATGTATTTCATAAGTGCTATGCGGTCCACATATTCTCATATTTACAACATACAACACTCAACTCACATGTTGCTTTTTACAGAGGGAGGAAACTGGAGATCCAGGAAAAAAGCCTCGTGGCAAGGGAGAGAACAACACCACAAACAAACTTAATACACATATATGAGGGAGGAAAAGCAGGAGGGCTGGAAAAACCCAGAAAGTGAACCAACAAACTAAGCTCACATGGGATGGCTGGGATTTGAACCCCGTACCACAGAGGTCTGGAGGCCAGTGTTTTACCACCACACCATCCTAACATGTTTTATCTTGTTTTTAGTTACAACCCAGACCTGGATTCTGATCCATATGGTGAGGAAGGCATCTTGTGGTCCTTCAACTACTTCTTTATACAACAAGAAGATGAAAAGGATCTTGTTCTTTACATGTAAAGCATCAAGGTAAATATTGTCACTAGCTCTATCATGCACCTGAGGGTTTTCTTTTAAAGGGATGACATTACACTGTTTTTGTGTAACTTTTATAATAGTCCAAGTGTCATGTCCATGTCTGATGAAGATGAAGAACTGTTTGAGATGGATAGTATGAACACAGATCTACATTCACAACAAATACCCAGGTATGATAATATATCCTGGTTTAGACAGCAAATATCTGTCAGGAGAGGTGGCAGCAGTTTACAGAGATAATAACCCTTCAAGTCCCAGACCATTAAGGTTTATTCTAATGACTCTAACGACTTTCAAAGCTTTAATTTATAACCTGCCTATTGGATATGAACTAATCTTTTCCCAAAAAAAACTAAAAATGTGATATTTTTTCAATTTTTTGATTCAATCAAATTCCCAACGGTATAATTCATTCTCCTTCTAGTCATCATATGATTAAAAGCTATCAACTATCCTAAGAGCATACCATAAGTTCCTAAAATAAATGGGAAATCATATAATGTTGTACTTACACATACACATTCATCACATTGCACTTACACATTCGTTCACAATGGTAGTGGTACACATATACATATTCATCACATGATTGTTTACAATGTATTCTTATTCATGCGGGTCATTGTGTGTGACCTAGTGGTATGCATATACATATTCATCACATGATCGTTCACAATGTATTCTTATTCATGTGGGGCATTGTGCGTGACCTCCTAGTGGTATGCATATACATATTCATCACATGATTGTTCACAATGTATTCTTATTCATATGGGGCATTGTGCGTGACCTCCTAGTGGACATGCATATACATATTCATCACATGATCGTTCACAATGTATTCTTATTCATGTGGGGCATTATGTGTGACCTCCTAGTGGTATGCATATACATATTCATCACATGTTTGTTCACAATATGTATTCTTATTCATGTGGGGCATTGTGTGTGACCTCCTAGTGGTATGCATATACATATTCATCACATGATCGTTCACAATGTATTCTTATTCATGTGGGGCATTGTGTGCGACCTCCTAGTGGTACCCTACGGGCAACAGTGCTCAGCTGAGACCCCTATAGGCTAAGCCATCTGGAGTCTGGATGTTCATTATTCTTGCTAACAATTGTCTGACATTATCAAGTGACATAATGTTATTTCGTAATATTTTTAATCAAAACTGTGTGAAATGTTACAATGTTGAAATGTTATGTCTGTTTGACAAAACGTCTTGATCCAGACCTTAGTTTGATGTCCAAGTTCAAGTCTAGAGAGAGAAGCTTTGTCTTAAACAGCTGTAATAATCAAGCTAGAAAAAGTGTAATTTAAAAAACTTTCTACTTGTTTAATAAACAGTGAAATTGTTTGGGGTTTATTAACTGATTGGAAAATATGTCCAGCACTCCTGGTAGGTTTAACCATGGTGGAAAGGCTATAGGGATAGCTAGCACTGGCAAACAGCACATTCATTCATTCACTCTCAGTCACAGTCTACATGCATGCAAGTTTTTATCATGAATTCTTGTTGTTTACTTTGCTGTAAAATTGGTGATAAGTACAAGTTAGCTAAGTAGGACTTGTAAGTCAATTTGTAAAAGATTGACAAAGTCATTAAAATACTGAGATTCAGATGAAACTCAGACACGACAAAACCAACCATTTACTGCCTTGGATAAAAGATAGGTCAATGTTGCAATGAATCTGAACAACGAAGGAGAGAGAAAAACAGACCAAAAGGTAGAATAGGGTATTATTTTAGTTTATTAATATTTCGTCAATAGAAAATAACAGAGACTCTAACACAGGGCAACACCCCAATTGCTGTTCAGCCCCTTATAAACTACAAATAGGTAAGAATGGATGATGATAGAATAATAATTATTATTATTATACAGCTTTTCATTAATCCCATATAGGTAACTGTCCAATTATTTCTTGATTGGACAGCATGGAGTCCTATTACATATACTAATGGAATAAGTAATATTTGAATAAATAATAATTAACGAAAACGATGGAACACTTGTACGTTAGGCAAAAAGATAGTAATGCTGTACAAGATCATTAACTCGCTAACTTAAGGCGGTCTGTATGAATTTATTATTTTATTCCTAAAATGATGAAAAATGATGAAAAATCTTTAAATTTTGGGACAGATTCAGCATGCTTCAGAGAACTAGGGAGTTAATTCCACAATTTAACAGACCTGGGAGAAAAAGAACTTGTAAAGCATAGCTGACGGTGAGAATAAATGAGGCGGAAATTTGTAGGATCATAACTGTGCGTGGATTACTTTTGAAGTGTATTTTATTAGCATTTTAATTAATAATAATAATAAATTATATTTCATATAGCGCTAAGTCCTTTAGTTCAACAGCGCTTTACAAACATTAAAGAATCAAAAATGTTTTAAAATTTAACGCTATCTATTAATGGGTACCATTGCTGTGAGCCATCACGAGGCAAGCACCAACACAAATCTTGATACCACTGAGATCCCTGTGTGCTACTGTAAATGCCAGAAAAAGATCATGATTTTGCAATTGTCACTTTAACATTCACATGGATTTTTGTAGCATGCAATAATGTATGTTCAGCAGGTTTAATTCAACACATGTTGATCCACTTCAAAGATGATGACGATGATGATGATCATCATCATCATCATCATCATCTAGGTCATGAATGATTTACTGACATTTTACAGGGAAGGTACCATAACATGTAAATGATAAGTATAGGTCTAAATGCATCAATAATAATAAATAGTAAGTTATTCATCCACTGAAATCTAAAATGAATGGCAGTTTGTATCAAGAAAAAAATATACAAGATGCTTTGAGTCTTTATAGTTATGATGTCAAATGTAGTAGAGTTATCCACCTCCCTGTACCCACTTAGTCGTATCTCTGTGTTAATGTCAAGTGTAGTAGAGTTATCCACCTCCCTGTACCCACTTAGTCGTATCTCTGTGTTAATGTCAAGTGTAATAGAGTTATCCACCTCCCTGTACCCACTTAGTCGTATTTCTGTGTTAATGTCAAGTGTAGTAGAGTTATCCACCTCCCTGTACCCACTTAGTCGTATCTCTGTGTTAATGTCAAGTGTAGTAGAGTTATCCACCTCCCTGTACCCACTTAGTCGTATCTCTGTGTTAATGTCAAATGTAGTAGAGTTATCCACCTCCCTGTACCCACTTAGTCGTATCTCTGTGTTAATGTCAAGTGTAGTAGAGTTATCCACCTCCCTGTAGCCACTTAGTCGTATCTCTGTGTTAATGTCAAGTGTAGTAAAGTTATCCACCTCCCTGTACCCACTTAGTCGTATCTCTGTGTTAATGTCAAGTGTAGTAGAGTTATCCACCTCCCTGTACCCACTTAGTCGTATCTCTGTGTTAATGTCAAGTGTAGTAAAGTTATCCACCTCCCTGTACCCACTTAGTCGTATCTCTGTGTTAATGTCAAGTGTAGTAGAGTTATCCACCTCCCTGTACCCACTTAGTCGTATCTCTGTGTTAATGTCAAGTGTAGTAGAGTTATCCACCTCCCTGTGCCCACTTAGTCGTATCTCTGTGTTAATGTCAAGTGTAGTAGAGTTATCCGCCTCCCTGTACCCACTTAGTCGTATCTCTGTGTTATGTCAAATGTAGTAAAGTTATCCACCTCCCTGTACCCACTTAGTCATATCTCTGTGTTAATGTCAAGTGTAGTAGAGTTATCCACCTCCCTGTACCCACTTAGTCATATCTCTGTGTTAATGTCAAGTGTAGTAGAGTTATCCACCTCCCTGTACCCACTTAGTCGGATCTCTGTGTTAATAAAAATGGCTTTTTTTCTTTATGTTTTTTATCTTCCTCACAGAAGTTCACCTGCCATGATTTCCTGAATGAGTTTATCATTTGCACCAGCATTATATCCAACAACCAACAAATCCATGTCATTGTTGGATAATCTGACAGCAGCAAGGTTTTAAAGTTAATCAAGATTTTAGTTAGTTTTAGTGTATCATACAATATATTATTGTAAATAGACTATTTTATTAGTCAATTTTTATCTGTCTTTAAAGAGTTGTACATGTGACAGATGTACATGACTGTGGCTTGACAAAACAGTAACTTCATTATTCTTTCAGTCTTTTAAAATATTACAAATGATATGCTGCCATATGAAAGTATAAAAACATTGTTCCTGTAAAATCAAGAATGGTACCATGGAATGTTGTTAAATTTTATTGTAACTTTTATTATATGCATTTATTTTTTCAATATTATGTGAACTCGGTAGTTGAGAGTTGCCCATTGGAATTTGGATTTTCACTGCCACCAGACAAACGTCTTTAAGGTAAGGAATGATTTATGATTGATGTAAACCAAAAACTTCAAATTTCACCATGCAGCTTGAAACTACTGAGTTTGCATAATATTTTCAAAACTACAATTAAGGTAATATAAATTAATGTAATCATTATAACAGTTATTGATATTATATTCATAATTTGTCAAACATTTGATATCAATAAAGGTCACAGTAACCAGTTCTACTTCAAATTACTTGATTTTGATTGGACATAGCATGAGGGCCATTATTCAAGGTGCAGACTCATAGCTAGTCTCACTCACACTTTTTCAATGCATGTGCAATGACTTTTGGCTTTCTTCTCTTGATGCACCACGAACTCCCTAAATCCTTCCCATCAACCACAGTGTGAGATCAACAAGAGAAGAGAGACTTGGGTATGAATCTGTTCGAGGTGGGGGACACAGTTTGGGTAAGGGTGAGGAAGCTTGCCTTTCACCAATACAAACTGGGTTTGATACTCAAACGTGTCGTGATGTGAGTAGATTTGCTTGTTGATCTTTTACTGTGCTTCCAGAGTTGTTCTCCAGTTTTCCTCTGTTGTTTTGTAATAATTCACTTATTAGTTATTCGATTACATCACAATAGTCACATGTGTGTATAATATATAAGAACGCTCGACTAAGATTATATGAATTACCAACTGACGTCTAGTGTAAGTTAGCACAAATCAATTGAGAACCCCGGGGAGGGGGGGTGGGTACTCCCTGGACTATGCAGGGATGATCCGCTGAACAGGGTATGGTTTTTCGAGCTTCTTGTCATAAACAAGGTATGCAATTTTGCTCAAGTTCCAATTTTTTTCCTGTTTCCTGTCGTATTCAGGGTTTCTACTTTTGTATCGACCGAAACTGGTTACTATGGTCGTAAAAAAACGATATGCGAGATGACATGATAATTGAAACAGGAACTCAGTGAAATTAATTATATCTATTGTCATGAACAGGGTCTACAAATTTGTGTTTTTTGTCATAAACAGTGTACCTCTTTCAGAATCCCAGCGGAACACCCCTACCCAAATCCTAGTAGAGTACACCCCCCCCCCCCCCCCCCCAGATAAAACCAAGAACATGAGATCCAAAATCCTCACTCTGCAAAAATCAACTTCTAAATTCCAAATCAATCAGGCATTGTTTTGGGAGGGAGACAAAACAGCAACAACACAGAAAACTGCAAAAAAAATAGATATTTTCAAAGCTTAAGTGTCTTGAAGCCTGTGAAAATTGATAAGCAAAAAATAAAAACATGCCTGCCATACACCAATTCATTTAACACAATGTTTTACCCAATTTTTGATTTTTCATGTCAATGAAGATATGGATATACATCTTTTCTCAGTAAAGCTAGCCGAAAAACAGGACAGGTTTCTGAAAATGATTAATTGGGTTTCCTGTGGCAACATTAGCCGTGACCATCAGGGAGCTTAGGGTACAGTGAATTTTTATTAAGTAACGCCTGGTAAAATTCGTGGTTTGACTGGCTGATGTCGGAAAAAACTCAAAATAAGCACAATGATTTGGGTATAACTTGATGTTTTACCTCTAAAGATAGCAAGAAAATGTCGTCTGTGTCTGTTCCAGTGTCTAGTGATTTGCCTGCTGAATGGGAGATGAGAACAACAATCAATGGACGAGTGTATTTTGCAAAGTAAGAGATGTCGTGTCCACCACAGGACGATGTTTAAACTAAAAGTGATTTACACTTCTGTATGTCAATACCTCTGTTTAGTACTAAGACAACAAAAGCTATAGAGTGACTTCATTTTACCTGTGATAAAATAGTACGCATAATAGTATTAGACTATAATGCACCTATCAATGTCTTGCTCCAACAGGGGGAGCCCAGGTATACCCAGGGGCTATTGACATCTTTGAAAAAAAATGTCAATGAGCCCTTCTTAAGGGCCATATGAAAATGTTGTTTTTTGAGAGTTTTACTCTGAAAACGAAAAAAAAGTTTCAATAAAAGCCTAGTAGCCCCTGTCATGGGCAAGGTTCTTATGTCAATAGCCCATAATGTGCCTGGGCTCTCCCCGGTGGGGCAAGACATTGATAGGAAAGTTTCTATTTAAAAGTTCAAATCTTTCAAGGTTATGGGAATGACTTCCCATTCCTCATCTGGGCACATTTCTATTTTTGCCATCTATAGATCAGACATCCACCTAGTTTTAGCAACGATTACACTTATTCACTGTCTTTTGATGAGTTCTCTACATTCCTGGAACAATTCTCAGTGGCAACAGGATCAATGCCTATAGTTGGGGATTTTAATTTTCATGTGGAAGAGTCTTCTGATAGAATTGCTCTTCAGTTAAACCTGACTCAACATGTCAGGCATGCTACAGTACATATCATGGAAAGCATGTTCTAGATCTTTTGATCACCTGAGGGCTTGTGACTTTCTTTCTTTGGCGGCTTGGAATGATGACACAAGTTGCACATGTGGATCACTACTTACTGTAATGTAGTCTTTGCTTGCCTCATTCTCGTATTTACCTAGGAACTTGTAGTAATCATCTTCCCCTAACACAGGAATGAACTAGGGTGAACACTTGAATATTGAATCCGTAATTACATAATTAATATCGTCTTACAATTCATAGTTATTCATTAGTGTAGCAAGCCAATCATGGCATGTGACATGTGACAGTGTTTTTATGTATTGATTAAAAAAAACACAAGAAACTTAAAGTCGACTCAGCTTTGATTTTTTCCAGGGGAGATGGGAGGCTGACAAAAACCCTGATGAATAAAAGATGTAGTGTTTTATGGGATTATATGAATTAAACATCAATAGTTTTAATTCACATAAAACACTAATATTTTATTATTCATTAGAGTTTTTATCCAATCCAATCTTCCCTGAAAAAAAAAAATTAGAAAAACAAAAATTCAGCACAAAATAAATGGAAATTTAACTAACCAGAAACTTAAGGATTCCGCATTCATCTCCTCTAACTCTTTACCTAGATCTTGAAAGGGCTCTTTGCCCAAGAATTTCAAACTTGATTCTTGTTTGAAAGCAATGATTTTTTACCAAGGACTCTTCAATTCTCAAAAAAATTGTGCAGCCCACTTTGTAGCATAGCTGGTACCGCATAGCTGTGGTCCTTGCTAGTACTCAGTGCTGCATTAAGGCACAAGGCCTCTTGATTTCTACTTTTAGGTTCCTTGAATCTACTCATCTTGGCGAATACCAACCAAATGCAAATTTACTTTGCAATACAAACTTTTCAATACAAAGTAACTCCCTACAGAATTATTTTTTACTGCATGAGTCGTCCTTCATGGAGCGCCAAACTCGCATGTCCCTTGAGAATAAATAAACTGCAACTCGTACAATGTTATGCCTACGAAATATCATTTTTGGTCTAAATTAACGACGCTCTCTAGCAAAGGGTTTAGTTAGATTAAATATTAAGAACAAGTATAAGTTTTCTAAGCCATTTATTGACTCAAGCCCATGTTTTATCGGCTATATATCAGCTGTTTTTTATATATTTTTACTTACACTGTAATGTTGTTTGATGTTATCAGTCATTTGTTAAAGACAACACAGTGGCAACATCCAGTGACAGGAAAACATATTATTAACAAAACAGGTAACACAATCAAATCTACACCAACCTAATATTGCAAATGAGTTGAAAAACAATATATGGTGTGTAATAATTCATCCTAGTCAGGGGGATAAGTGAAAGTGTCTTGGCCCTGATCCAGATTTCCTGTTTTTTCCTCGATTGAGGATTTTGTGGGTTTTTTCTGGCCTTCCTGATAATATCCACTTTCTACTAAAATGACATTTTTATTGTATGACATGTCTTCGAAATCAATTTTGTTATATTTGTAATAAATAAAGCCTGAGCGTTTATCTGTCGTACTACCGGCTCAAAACTTATCCATCAGATGTACTTGAGCATTGATTGTGCACCAGTAATAATACTATTATTTAGAAATTTTTCATAGTCTAATATTTATTAATAGAAGAAAATTCTTTTAAGATCTGCCACATGAATGGAGGGAACCAGAACACAATGTCAAAAATGAGTATGTAATATGGAGACGTACAGCTGTTAAAAAAAATTGTTTAAGAATAACATCCTTTTTTCATGAGGGTAGCACTTAATAGCCAGTGGCTAGCAAACCTGTGGCCCTTATTCCGTGATCAAATTGGAATTTAGGAGTTGATTTTTGCGGAGGGAGGAAAACCGGAGAACCCGGAAAACCCTCGAAGCACAGGAGAGAACCAACAAACAACTCTACTCATATACAACACCAAACCCGGTGGGTTTGGTATTGTTTTTGAAATTGTAGTTTGTCCTATTCCAACGAGCTTGTACTCACTCATTACTGTCCAATAGTATTTTAATCCCTGATTTCAAAAAATAATTGTCACTTCAACAACACTTCCCCATCACTTTTAGTTGTTATTTGCCAGTGCATTGACCCACAACAAAACCTGAAGTACCAAAACTGTTAGGCAAGGGGTTGGCTGAACATCACTCAACACACAGCCGGTTGGCCAATACACAGTCAACACACGGCTATTAGTCAGCCAGCGCTCAGTCAACAGTTGGCCAACTATCAACCAACAGTCAGGCAATAGTCAATTGACATGTTGACTGGTCATGAAGTGCACAATTACCAAGGTGATTGATACCAAATAATTTATTATGTTATTTTGTTATTGACAGCAATACCATGTTTGGGATGACATATAGATTCAGTGAGTCATCTACTGCTATGCATGTGTTGAAAGGAACCAATCTAAAAGGACATGTGGTTGTAATAACAGGAGCCAACAGTGGCATAGGTAAAGATGGTGCTCTGGAATATTTATGCATCAGTGCAGGTTTTGGGTTTGGTTCATATGATGTGATATGATATATGATATGATGTGATGTGATGTGATGTGATGTGATGTGATGTGATGTGATGTGATGTGATGTGATGTGATGTGATGTGATGTGATGTGATGTGATGTGATGTGATGTGATGTGATATATAATATATAATATATAGTGTTTTCAAATAATTAATAGACATTATAGGATAATATAATGAGTCTTTCATATTTATATTTACATTGTATTCCATGATGTTTTTAATTTGTAATGCGCATTTGATCATATTCAAATGTTAAAATGCACAACATAAGCAATAAATATTATTATTATTATTATTATATTATTATCATTTTCTTGTTATGAGGAAAACTAAAAAAATAACTGGAAAAATAATATCTGGAACTTTGTAGTGAAGAAATTGAATTGAATTGGATAAAGGAATGAACAAACGAATGAAGAAGTGATGACATGACATAAGTGAATGAAAAAAAGAAATAGATGGACAGACAGAGAGATGTATGCATGTGCATGATCAACTCAGAGTTATTTCATAGTAAGATAGTTAGAAACTAAAAAAGACAACTTTTCTCATTCTAACCAGGCTTTGAATCAGCTAAAGCACTTGCCTGTCATGGAGCACATGTTATTATGGCCTGCAGAAACATGGTGAAAGCACAAGACTCTTCAACAATTGTCAAGAATGAGTGCCAATGCAAGGTTATCTGTTTTGTTTTGTAGATCATGAATGCAAAAACTTCTGTATTGATATACTGCATGTGTTTATGGGTAGTATGGCTGGCGTATGCTGCCTACGTGTCATACTTCTTTCACCGCTGTGAGTCCACTGGGTCAGGTCGCTGGTTCAAGCCCTGCAGTCGCCACATGAATTGAGTTTGTTTGATGTGTTGTCCTATGCTACGAGGGTTTTCTGGGTTCTCTAGTTTCCTCCTCCATTAAATCAACATGTGAGCGGAGTGTTGTGTGCATAGAACAGTGATTTAGTGGTAGTGTGTATGTGTGTGTGAGTGACAAGTGTCCCACTTGAACCACTAAACACATAAATAGAGATTAGTTTTGCTGTCTGTCTGTCTGTCTGTCTGTCTGTCTGTTTGACAGTGTGGTCCAGGTTGCTCAAGTTCAGAGAGAACATGCAATTAAAGACCCAGTAAATTAGAAAACAAGACATTTTCATGATATGACTTCAACAGTTGGTTTAAAGATAAGCTACACCTCATGAATAAAGTTTAAGTAAACGTCATATCATGGTAAATAAGATGACATATTAAGCTAAACTATAGGAAATTTTTTATTTTACTGGGTCTTTTTAATTAATGGTTCTCCCAGAAAGTGAGCGGGCTGGAACACAGTGCATGTATTTTCTCAGGGTATTGAAGCTAAGGTTGATACAATGCATTTGGACTTGGCATCGTTTAAAAGTGTTAGATTGTTTGCAGAAAACTATAAAAGCAGGAAACTGTGAGTAAATGTTGTGTATATTATATTTTTATGTTATATATTGTTGTGTAATGGAAATTATTATACAATAGAGCGTCTTCATGTAACGTCACAGCAGCCATTATGGGGCATTGAAACAATACATTTTCTATCCTCCGGGAAATGAACTCTATTTTTATGCAAATACTGGGCAGAAAGTTTCTATTGTTTATGGCTGTCTTCTCACGTGAGTGAAAACACTCTATAATAATATGTTTATTAATTTGATTAGTCTAGATTTTTGGCTAGCACGTTTATTTATTTATTTATCAACAATATTTATACAGAGGTGCCCAGTTGAGCAAAGCTGGTTTGAATGAGGCTCTATTTAAAATAAACTTACTATAGTGATGAGTGAGGGTTAGACTAGGAAGACATGTTCATCACACCGTCGTTCATTGAGACTAACTCATACACGTCAGTGGTGATATGTGATATTTACATTGTATGATTACATCATGCATTGTAATCTAATCTGTGATTGTTATATCCCTCCCTTCTCAGATGGATACCAAATTATCATTTTCATACTAATCAACGTTAATTACTCAGTTCACAGGCTGCTTTATTCTAAAACAGCCATATGTGTCGCGTTTTAGGACCCAACTTTTGCTGTATTGTTGCCCGTATTGCGATACACCGATACACAACATGCCATAGGGCTACATATCTAAGCAATCCAAAATCCAATGTAGTCCCCCGGTCTCTCAAAGGATCAGCTAATTAATATACACCACACGGCCACACATACAGCGATACAGGCGATAAACAACTACACAGCACTACGGTGATACAACGATACAGACGATACAACGATACAACGATACAGGCGATAAATAACGACACAGCACTACGGTGATACAACGATACAGACGATACAACGATACAGGCGATAAATAACGACACAGCACTACGGTGATACAACGATACAGACGATACAACGATACAGACGATACAACGATACAGACGATACAACGATACAGACGATACAACGATACAGACGATACAACGATACAGACGATACAACGATACAGACGATACAACGATACAGACGATACAACGATACAGACGATACAACGATACAGACGATAAACAACGACACAGCATTACTGCGATACAACGATACAACGATACAGACGATACAACGATACAGGAGATAAACAACGACACAGCACTACTGCGATACAACGATACAACGATACAGGCGATAAACAATGACACAGCACTACTGCGATACAACAATACAGACGATACAACGATATAGCACTACTGCGATACAACGATACAGACGATACAACGATACAGGCGATAAACAATGACACAGCACTACTGCGATACAGACGATACAACGATACAGATGATACAAACGATACAGACGATACAGCGATACAGCTTTTAGCTTTTCAGAATGATTTGTACATTATCTACGTCTTACAAAGTACATTGCTATAGATTACATTATCTAAACAAATTCGAAGTATACAATATCTAGCATTTTTTTAGGTCGAAAATCAATGTCAATGCAAAGTGTATAAATGTAAGTCCTATAGTTCAGTTCTTTACAGTATTGAAGGACTCGTTAATAAAACTCTTTGTCTGGATCGAGTAAATAAATATAGATTACTACTTAGGTTGGTATACACTCAAATCATAACCAAGGGCCAGCGCCGTATACTTTCTGATTGCTCCTCTGTATCATTGTATCGTTGTATTGTCTGTATTGTCTGTATTGTCTGTATTGTCTGTATCGTTGTATCGTCTGTATCGTCGGTATCGTTGTATCGCCTGTATCGTTGTATCGTCTGTATCGTTGTATCACCGTAGTGCTGTGTCGTTATTTATCGCCTGTATCGTTGTATCGTCTGTATCGTTGTATCGTCTGTATCGTTGTATCACCGTAGTGCTGTGTAGTTGTTTATCGCCTGTATCGCTGTATGTGTGGCCGTGTGGTGTATATTAATTAGCCGATCCTTTGAGAGACCGGGGGACTACATTGGATTTTGGATTGCTTAGATATGTAGCCCTATGGCATGTTGTGTATCGGTGTATCGCAATACGGGCAACAATACAGCAAAAGTTGGGTCCTAAAACGCGACAGGTTTATCTACTTCTTGTAGTTTCTGTATCTGCTCTCAAAGGTTGACTTCTTTTAGACGTTGTGACTTCCTTAGTGGGATGTTGGTTGTTACAGGTTGAGGTTTTGTCGTGACTGAAGCTTTGCCTGTAGTCGAGGTTGGTGATGTTGATGTAGTGATCTTTTATGTGCTGGTATGCTTCCACAGAAATCAGAACAATTCTGTCCATATGTAGGATTACTCCGTCTGTTACATACAGTTCTTCTCGTATGTCATGGTAAGGTTTCAAACATGGTTTGACATTGAGCCATTTCCCTGTTTGAATAACTTCTATGAGTCCCTTCATTTCTCTGTCTTGGTTTTTGGCTGTCTGGATCTTGTTCCAAACCACCGCGTGGTCTGCTTGGGTGACTGCTTTGACGTGTCTTTCTAAGGTGTTGTTTATTGTTTCTGGAAGTGGATATCTTGACATGTAGTCTGTCATGTTTGACTTTGAATTATGGGATAGGGATTAATTGCTTCAAAGTCGAGGTTCTGCGTTCTCATGATGCTTCGTTCGATGTAGCAGTGAGGATTTAAGATGGAGAATGGTATTTCAGCATTTGTAAATGTCTAAATGTCTTTTTTTGGTTTACAACCTTGACTGTTAAATTACATATATTATATGTATATATGTGTGTGCATATAAAACATGTAACAAAGGGTGGCATATAAGTACACTCCCAACCTCTGGGGCCTTGGGTTCAATTCCCTGACCCTTACCAGTATCACGTGAGTTTAGAGCTTGTAAGGTCTCTCTCTCCCTTGATTCGAGGGTTTTACTTCCGGTTCTTAGGTTTTCCTTGAACAAACTACTGTAAGCTATTCAACTTGATCTGTGCAGCTTAGTGTCCTGATTTGATCAGTTTGAGGTTATTTCAGGGTTTAGTTGACAGGTTTTGTGTGGTATTAATTATTATAAATTATGTGTATTGATTGCAGTCCACTTCATGTCTTGATTTGTAATGCTGCAGTTTTGGGTGGTTCATGGCAACTGACAGAGGATCACATTGAACGAACATTTGCCATCAATTATCTTGGCCACTTTCTTCTCATTCAACTTCTTCAAGATCTTATGGTTTCATCTTCCCCAGCAAGAATAGTGATGGTTTCCTCTGAGTCACACAGGTTTGTTAATGACATAAATATCTTTATGTGCGGGCGGGGGGAGGGGGTAGGCATTTCTATTTCCAATTTAATGTTGCAGTGCCTGCATGTCCTGTCTAGCGAATGTCCTGTCTAGCGAATGTCCTGTCTAGCACATGTCCTTTCTAGCGAATGTCCTGTCTAGCGAATGTCCCGTCTAGCGAATGTCCCGTCTAGCAAATGTCCTGTCTAGCACATGTCCTGTCTAGCACATGTCCTGTCTAGCACATGTCCTGTCTAGCACATGTCCTGTCTAGCAAATGTACCATATGATTATAGTTTGACTTTATTTCTTTACATTTTTCAGGTTCCAAGATTTTGACTATTCTAGCAAGTTGTGTTTATCTAATGTTCCTCTGCCAAAAGACAAGTATTGGTCTATACTTGCATACAATCAATCCAAACTGTGCATTCTACTTCTTTCTATGGAACTCAACAGACGTTTTCACCATTTTGGTGTCACAAGTAATGCAGTTCATCCAGGAAACTTGATTTATTCTTCACTTTGTCAAACCTCTTGGTGGTATTGGGTATTTTTCTTGATAGCCAAGCCTTTCAACAAAAATCCTGTAAGTACTTTATGCTAGCTCTAATTTGGAATAATATCTTACTGATTAATGCAGTAATCAGATCTAGTGAAATCTGGTATTAAAAGATATTTGTTTAAAATTATGATGGAACTTTGCATAGCAGATATAAATTATCTGGAAACAATGTTATACTGTTAATTTATTATATATTTATTGGGTATCCTCAAGATTAAGATTAAAAAGTACACACTAATAAGTGCACAGAAAAAAAAGCTGTTCTTAATTATAATTTTCAAAAGAACATTGAATAAAAAGGAGTCATTCAGTATTGGTTTTGATCTAACAGCTTGTTCATCAACTTTCTATTGGTTTGCAGAGTCAAGGTGCTGCTACTGTAGTTTATTGTGCAGCTGACCCTGAATTAGAAGGAGTAGGAGGATTATACTTGAACAACTGCCGTCAATGTACACCATCAGCTGAAGCAATGGATCAAGACAAAGCCAAGACATTATGGGACAAAAGTATTAGGATGATTCAACGTTCAGATGGTCTTATAAACACTTCAAATGATATACTTGATATTTAGTGAATATTTTCAATAGAAAACCAACCTACCAGCAAAATAGTAAGGCAATAAATCTATTTTATCTAATATTCTATCTTGACAATTATTATTCTCAATAGCATGCTGGGAACTTTGTAAAAAAGGGTATTCATTTGGTAGATGTCAATCAATCAAAGTGTTTCCATGGCACTGTCAGAAAACACAGAATCAAAATTTAGAAGTAGATCTTTGCATAGATGAAAAGCAGAGAATCCCCCCAAAAAAACCCTTGAAGCGCAGGAGGCAATCAGCAAACAACTCTACTTACATGACACCAAACCCCTTGAAGCACAGGAGAGAATCAGCAAACAACTCTACTCACATATGACACAAAACCCCTTGAAGCACAGTAGACAAACAGCAAACAACTCTACTCACATATGACACAAAACCCCTTGAAGCACAGGAGACAAACAGCAAACAACTCTACTCACATATGACACAAAACCCCTTGAAGCACAGTAGACAAACAGCAAACAACTCTACTCACATATGACACCAGACCCCTTGAAGCACAGTAGACAAACAGCAAACAACTCTACTCACATATGACACCACACCCCTTGAAGCACAGTAGACAAACAGCAAACAACTCTACTCACATATGACACCAGACCCCTTGAAGCACAGTAGACAAACAGCAAACAACTCTACTCACATATGACACCAGACCCCTTGAAACACAGTAGACAAACAGCAAACAACTCTACTCACATATGACACCAGACCCCTTGAAGCACAGTAGACAAACAGCAAACAACTCTACTCACATATGACACCAGACCCCTTGAAGCACAGTAGACAAACAGCAAACAACTCTACTCACATATGACACAAAACCCCTTGAAGCACAGGAGACAAACAGCAAACAACTCTACTCACATATGACACCCAGACCCCTTGAAGCACAGGAGACAAACAGCAAACAACTCTACTCACATGACACAAAACCCCTTGAAGCACAGGAGACAAACAGCAAACAACTCTACTCACATATGACACCCAGACCCCTTGAAGCACAGGAGACAAACAGCAAACAACTCTACTCACATATGACACCCAGACCCCTTGAAGCACAGGAGACAAACATCAAACAACTCTACTCACATGACACAAAACCCCTTGAAGCACAGGATAGAGTCAGCAAACAACTCTACTCACATGACACAAAACTCCTTGAAGCACAGGAGAGAATCAGCAAACAACTCTACTCACATGACACCAAGTCTGGTTGGTGTCAAACCCGGGTCAAATTGGGGAGAGGCAACGCATTAGCAGCATAATGCCATCCATGCTTCCCAAGCATGGTAACAACTTGATTGATATCCACCAAACCTACTTTGCCAATTCTGCATGTGCTACCCCTCCCTTTCCTCATCCCCTCCCCCAAAGAGCCACTATACAGGCTATAGTAGTAATTAACTACTCTTTTTTGCTTCTTATTTTACACTTATCTGCAAACTCATCTGCCAGAATATCTTGGTTTTTATCAAACAGGTCTTGCAAGTCAGGATGGAGATTGTCAGCTAGGATCATTTCACTAATTTCATTGTGACTATATTTGCTGACCAATCGTCCTCCAAACTTTTTTACAAGAAACCACACTTCATCGCTTTTTCTTTTTTCTTCTTGGGTCAATGAGATTTTCTCCACTCCAAGAGCTGCAGCTTCCACTGTATACACACAGAGATATCGCTGTGTATGAATATAATACATTAAAATTCCATAACTTCAGGGCCAACCTCTTATTCTTTATACTCTTGTTCGATTACAAAATTTTAAATATATCTATATTTTGGACTGAAAAAAAGGAAAATGTTACTCAGAATAGCTAGCAATAAAGTTAATATAGACTATATATTGTGCTGTCACTTGCCTGATCTCCAAACCCTTGGCTAGAGGTACCCAAACCAAAGTTATTTGCCAGAAGATGAATATCTTTTCTTTGGCCTTTGTCAAGACACGGAGGGAATTCTAAAACAGCCTTGGCATCATCCCTGCCAATGTTTCGAAACCACTGAAATCATATTGATACTCAATAACTAGTGAGTTTTGCATTGCCATGAAAAACTTGTTTGTTTCCTTTCAGATCATTTAGGGACAGATCAAAAATTAGAGGGGGGGAGGGCTGGTGCATTTTATTTTTTGCTTGTATATTTTTAAGTGGCCCTCTCTTTCCTTATATATTAAAAAATTTGGCCCTCCCCTAAATACTTGCACAATTTTTTCTGGCCCTCCCCTCCCCCATAACTTATAATTATTTAGGCTGACCTTGTATTTAATATAGCAGTAAAAAACGAGTTGCACGTCTTCCCAATCTTGTTGTCACAGTAGTTGTGATTTAATATGTTTAGAATGAACTGTTTATTTGTTTAAGAACATGCGTAATAGGTAAATTACAAGCCTTAGATGAAAAGTCTGTACTACTTTTTCCTGGGATTCTACCAGCTCACTAGATACACCGTGCTGACAAGGCCCAATACAGGCCGAAACAGCTGTCCACCGTTTCTAGTTGAGATGGCTCATTTTTTACGCGACTTGAAGTTGTGAAAGGCTTGTATGGCACTCTTCTTCAGTCATTTCATACAAGGCTCGTAATTTACCTATTACCCATGTTCTTATAATGATGTTTGAGCCCATCCCACAGGGCTTACCACCTCATCTATCATGTTTATTTGTTTGCTTACTTAGGAGCTCTAAAAACTGTTGGCTCCAAATATAAAATAAACAAAACAAAAATACAAAACAAATTGATTTAGCTTTCCTTATTATATGGAGACAATAATATCAGCTTCATCCAGTGACAGCATAGTTCATTTTTTACATTTCTTTTGACATAATTTTTATGCACAGAAAAGCTTGGCCCTCCCCTTAAGACTTGCACAATTCTTTCAGGCCCTCCCTTTTAGCCTGCATGAAAAGTAATGACCCCCCCCCCCCCCCCCCCCCCATTTGCACAAGCCCTCCCCCCCCTTTAATTTTTGACCTGTCCCTTAGTAATAGCTTCTCCTCAACAATCACATACAGGACTAGACAATGTAAATAAATCAGTACCCTCATCAGTTCCCTTAGTTTGTCTTGCTGAAAATCAAGCTTGAATTTCTGGCACAGGATGTCTGGTGTCAATGGTTTGACTTCCATCTGCTGGCCTGGCAAATCTATGAACATTTCAAGTATTGATTAAAGATACATATGTATAGATAGATAATGTATCATACTTGAAATACATCATAGTTAGTAGAATAGATGTAATGGGAAGAAGTTAGACAAAAGATTAAGACCTTCTTTCAAGCGTTTATCAATGGAATCGTTGCTTACCTTGATATTTTGTTTTTGATTTTAGAGTAACAACAATTTCTTGTTTTCCAAAGTGTCGTGTGTCAAGATGTGCTCGTTCGTTTCTTCCTCCCCCAGACGACAATCCTCTCCTCCGATGAGGAGGAATATAACGATTCTGGTTCATACTAGTACTATATTATCATTTGAAATGTCATACTTCCGCTTTCGTTTTCGATATGTGAAACTAGCTCGTTGACCAAGAAATAAATAGTTTATTGGTCTTCCTGTGGTATATAAATTAATTGATTGGTCTTCCTGTGTTAGGAACGCAAGTGGGGTTTTATCAAAAATCGAGCAGGCCGTAAGCTTGTTTTTTTGCCGTACCAAACTCGAAATCGCTTTTGGCGATGTTTTTCTTGCATACATTCTTCTGTGCTGCTGAAACATGCAACAAAACCTTGCTTGACCAGCCGTTTTTGAAAAATGTAGAACTAGTCACTAGCTATCTACAACCTTCTGCAAAATAAAATGTGCCACCTAGTATTCTGGAGTACCATCCCCCTCTCCCCCCGTAGCAATGTTGTCTCGCATGCATTTTACCAGCCAACCGCTTCACAGTGTAGAAAACTTCCTTGACCAACATTGCTAGCGGAAAAGGGGGGAAAGTGGCACATTCATTTGCAAAAGATTGTAGCATTTTTCTTACTGCGCAGCACACGCAGTAATTAACACAAGGGCTCTGGGTACGGGTAAAGCTTATAAAGGCGGCTGTTATTTTTTAGACCATGCTATCTTTGACATTGCTTTTTATTCAACTTATGCAATGTTATCTTGAAAGAAATCTCTAAAACACGGCTTTCGCATTCTTGATAATAAATGTTTTTAAGGAAGTCAATCTACAGGCACTGAAATATAACTGGTATTTTATTTATTTAATATATTTACAGGAAAGACAAACATGGAGACAATGACAAAACAACAAGCAATTATTGAAATTGTATACATTAAAAAACACTCGGAAACAAGGAAGGTAAACATAGCTTCAATGTATTACAGAAATAACTTTATGATTAAATTACCCAATGGTTTGGATTACGTTGTCTTATGAATATTGATGAGCTATTTACATTAGCTTGTTTGAATCCCACCCAATACAGAAGTTCTGTACGACATAATCAGTGTTTCTAAGGATCGCATTTCGCGTACTCTTCATCGACAAATTGTATAAGCTTGGCTTTTTTACTCGTACTAATGAATTCATTAAGTAAAGCCCCCAAGGTATGAACTGCTGCAAGGGGCCAAGCGAGAGATGTTCTGAAGTCCTAGCCAGTTGGCTGTCACCTTTTAATTGCTATATATATATTTCTTCATTCAGTATCTCCAAGACGTCAATTCTTTTCATTTTCTTCCTAATTTGTAAAGTCATTGCACATGCGTTTACAGTGTTATTCCCCAGAGTATACCGTCCAGGGAATGTCAATACTACGGGCTAATTCACATTCAAGTTGAAGGCGTTTTCATCACGTAATCGCTAAGTGACGTAATAGGGTCGGAAGAGGTGGTAGGAGTAGAGAGCTTAGAAGTAGCAGCGGGACTATTAGATCTGCTGGAATCTTTAGGTGATCCTGTAGTAGCTGTGTGTGGATTGGATAAAGGGCTTTCATTGTTCCCACCAGATGCTTGCTGACCACAAACATGATGATGATTTTCCCAATCTTTATGTTGACAAAACGAGCCACAATATCGAGCAACATTACAGCCGCTACACGTCTCTGTAGCCTTGCGACCACAATTCCAGCAGCTCTGGAATCAAGAATATTATTTGCATCAATAAAAATATTTACACAAGCAGTGTATGAGGATGAGGATCTTACTTACCTCGTTAGAATCTGTTTGCACATTACTGTTGGCAATAGTTTCTTCAGTGGCCGCACGTCGTGCTTCTAACACAGCTTTTTCCATCTTGACATGAGCACCAGCAACTGCTTCATTTGCTTTCTCTTCGGCAGCTCGAACGGCTTTCTGAAGCTCAATTACTGCTTGTCTTTTCACATCACTAACAGCTTCTTCAGCCCGACGTTTAACCTCCGACACGCGCTCTTCAGTTTGTTTGATTGTTTTTGCCATCAGTTCCCCTTAAAAAAAGAGAAAAGAAAAAAATATTTTATTTCACGTCATGGCGGAAGTCATTGTAGAGTCTCCCACAGTAAGCTAACAAACTGTACTCATGAGTGGCATCAGCAGGAATGGAACCCGCAATCTGACCAGCTGGATTCACAGTGGAGAAGGTCAAACAATATATAAGTTGCCATCCCCTCCCCCACCCCCGACAGTCGAGCAACTATTTGACAACTATCTGTATCTTTCGGCTCACCTGTTCGTCGTTTGATTTCCATCTCAGTTTCATCGGCTGTTTTTCTTGCCCATGTCAGAAGCTCTTCTCGGTCCTGTTGACATCTTTGCTGTAAAACTGACACAGCTCTCTTTGTCTTATCTACCATGCCTATTATACACTGTAGCATCTACAACAGTACAAAAACACATTAGAATAACAAACATCATCACATGTAAGTAGAGTCTGGTACGTCTCCCCCATGATTAAAAATAACTAAAAAGCTTAATTCCTATTTGATCTATGCATAATCCATGCATGCCATGACTCCTTGAGTTACATTAGTCCTGAGTTCATTTCAGGGTTTGATCTGATTTAAATCAGCCCAGAGGTTGTTCCGGGGCTTCAGTGTGTGAGGGTATCTGTGCACTGACTTAGGTCAACAAGTCGAAACATGTCTTTCAAATTTAAAAGTGTTGTGTTGTTTTTAAAATTGATTTGTTCTTTTGTGCTATTACGCTCATATGGGTATATTTACCGTGTCAACATGCCTCCAGTCATCCATCATAGCATCATGTTTACCGTCTAACATGTTGATTGTGTCTGTTGCTTCAGCTTCACGTGAACTGCCAGCTAGAATCACAATGCAAACACTGCCATAAATACACATACATGACATTCACTGGAATGGTACAGTATAAGTATGACACTTTACCTAATGGCATTGTGAGATCCTCCATACGCAGTTGACCTGGTTTATGAAGGTTGGTGTTGTTGGCTGTAGTATGAAGAGAAAAATACTATCAATACTGTAATCATAACAGTCTACCCGCTGCTGGCACTTTCAAGGTAAGAATGAATAATATGTATGTATTCTTTCATTCCCACCCCTGATGATGTCAGTGATTGACGAAAGTTCAGGCACAAAATAAAGAAATCTATAGCAGTGCACGGCCTCAAATGATTCTTTTTAACTAATTTACAATATTATGCTACTGAAGGACAATTTCACTCATCAACTACAAGCATACATAATGTTGACAGTTCTAAAGCAGGGATTCAATGACAGAACAAGCAAGTGCTTCTCAACCCTTCCTCACTTCTTTATAACTGTGCACAGCACAGCAAGCAGGTTTTTGGATTTTCATTATATATATATTTTTTGGATACAAATAATTATTTGTGTACATGTTGTTGTGTGCTTTCACAAACCATGAGTCCAATCCAAGCAGAAAACAAGATTTATTACAGATTTCATAAACATGTAAATCCTTATTTGACATACCCAAGCATGGTCTTTTTGGCGATGACTTGCCTATGTCATTCATCATCTGAAAGATATCAAAGATGTTATTAATATTCTGCATAATTGAGCATTTAAGCATTAACATAAAATGTTGACCTACCATGGATAATTCAGGGACACCATTTTCTTTGGGTCGATTTAGCAAATCTTGTGGCCTACAGGAATAAATATTTATAATACGGCATATGAAAAGTAAACCACTAAAGACTTATATCACTGATTATTAATTAGCACTGATTGGCTGGCTACCATGTTTATATCAGAGGACAGAGACAATGCAAAATCATTAAAAAATATTTTATAAAAGGAATATAAAACAGCTGCTTATGCTTCTGTACTATAATACAACACTCTAGGAGCTGTAGAGCATTTGAGAAGCAAGAAAAACACTCAGCTACACCTCATGTTCCTTGCTTCTCTCTTGGTGTACAGCTCCCAGCATGTTTGTATTACTGTACAGAGACACGCATGCATGTTTTATGTTCCTTAAATAATGATGAATGTGGCATCTGAACCAGACGCAGATCATCACTAACAATGAAAGACAGTTTATCAACTGCACAAATTATCAATCAAAATCATCAATCAATAAAGATAAGCCAAACAAAAACCAAAAATTTGAGCACTGTTCATGTTTCTGTGATGAAGAAAAATCCAGTAAAGGCTTTTATGTGTTAAGTTTTGGCTTCTCTCCATCAAATTAACAACACTTCAAGAAAGAAGTGTACTATAGGTTATAACATACCTTTCTCTACTCTCGCTGGGTGCTTTTCTTTTGCCACTTTCACTGACTTCTAAAGGAGTTAATTCATCAGTGTCCAATGGTGGTCCATCTCTCTCATGTAGGATCTGTTCATGCTGATGAAGGTATTGTTGTGGTGTCTGTTTGGCCATTTGTGCACATTGTAGTAGTTCACGTTGTAACAGAGGAAGATTAGCCTGCAATTTGTAGCATTAAAAACATAATGATACTGCTTCCAAAGGTACAATGAATTAAAAATTTAATAATATTTCAGCTTCGAGTTCCCTTTTGCTCAGGGTTAGCCACTACTTTGTGCAGAATATTCATGTGTTCCAGTCAAGGTCCATGGAATTTCAAAGTGTTTTGTATTGTTGAAGTTGTAAATTCTTTACTAATTAACATTGGTATTTAGGCTAACCCTGAGTAAATGAGTCTGTAATCAAGAAACACAGCAGTAATTTGGAACTCCAAAATGGTCTATCATGTATTAAGAAGAATATCAGCAATGACAAGGAAAATCCTGATAATTTTCAAAAATTTTGAAAATCTAATGTCAACCTAAACAGAAACATACAAAAGCAATTTTCTTGTTGGTAAATAAATGTATCCATGAAATATCCATGAAACAAACAAAAACCATGATTACCTTGAGAAAGGGTATGACAAAAGGTCTGAGTGGAAAGTTGGTGGCTTCTTGTAGCTGGGTATGAAATTCCTCTATCGATATTGTAGAGTTCTGAAGTAAAAACAACCATACATCACTTATCAACTGAATCCTGTACTGCATCATAAAATAAATGAATATTTGACAATAGTGTGAACATAGGATACCTACCACAAGGTTCATAACAAGTCCTCGTACACGCTCACCAATCTCTGGTGATATATCTGAGCCAAACTGCATTAGAGTAGTGAGAAACCTTTTCAGTTTGCTTAACTGCCTTGCACCACATGCAGGTGGAAGCTGATTGAGGGAGTTACCAATACCTGTAGGTGATATTGGACCAGTAGGACTTGAATGGATCCCATTCACTACTGGAGATGTTGCATTGGATATTGACCGTACATCAGCAACTATTGGTGCTGACGAATTAGACGTTGGTGAAGACACAGGGGGTCCATTTGGAGGATGTGCAGCTGTATCAGTTGGGGAATCTGGCATGCTTGCCTCTCTCAGATCTACCGGAAATAGAAAACATGAAATCATTACAAAATATTCTATATATGTATATATTTATAGAAAGAAAAAAGAATATGATTTGAATAAGCAAATAAAAATCCAACTAGGTTAGCAATGGCATTTAATGCATAACTATTAAATCTGTTCCAGTATTGCTAAGAATTATAATAACATGGAAAAATACATAAAACTAAAACCTCTAAAACTAAAATTAATCCTTCCTAATAGGACAACAATATAGGAGAAGCATTATATGTATATATATGAATAGGCTGTGACCATCTTTCTGTGTTCGTTTGGTGATTGATCTATTATAAGTCTGACTGATTAAATCTGGTCATCTTGTAATGTAAATTAGATAATCCATTGGGAGAACACTCACTCAAATATAGAAATATTTCCTTTAAATATCACAATAAGATTTGCTGGATCACCTCATATCAACATAGCAAAATATTTCATATTAACTGATCACAAAAGACATATTTTTGCAAAAACTTTTCACATTTCCTAATTTCATAGATTGAATCTTAATTATGTCATTGCAATTCAGAGAAAGCTGAAAGTTTAAGGAATTATAAGGTTTTATCATCCAATACAAGTCTCGTTAGCATATGCAGATTTTAGTGTTTTGTAATGGTGGATATGTAAAGAATGATATGGCCATTGCTTGGTTTGCCTGCTGCCAACCATCTAGATCATTTCTAGTTATTCGATCTCTGTTATTCTAGACCAAGAGACAGCATTTCGTATTATTATTTGAAGGCATATCCATGTATCTTTGATGTAGTTTGATATTGATAGTACGTGCAGATGTTCTAAATGCTGCAGCCAGCCAAGTGATAAGAATTCGCTCAACCATTGCCTCTGTGAAATACGCCAAGCATAATCATACAAGAATATTCACCTATAAAGGTTATGAATAGTAATAAGACATATGTAGAGGATATTCGTACCATAGGAAGCAGGTTTTTAGAT
>NW_028292578.1:4665494-4681885 GCF_029948245.1 Actinia tenebrosa | reverse complement strand
CGTCACACACGGCGGGTACACACCGTAGAATCCCTAAAACAGCAAAAAAACACAAGAAATCAAGGGACCAAAAAGGAAGGAAACCAAGACTTAAAAGAAAGGATACAGAGCAAAAAAAACAAACAACAATGAGATCAATGAAAGGAGCAACCGACAAAAAACAAAACAACCACACAACGAAAATATCATAAATCAATAAAAATTAAATGTTATTTTAAACGATAAACCAATAAGTATATGTAATAGGACTTCCATGCGGTCCAATTTAGAAATAATTAGACGAGAAAATTCCGAGGACTTCCAAAATTGGTGAGGCCGTAGCCCGAGCCAATTTGGGCAGTCAGAGGAATTTTTTCGAGTCTAATTATGTCTTGATTTCCCATTTCCTGTCCAATTAAACAATGAATTGGACAATTACTATATGGATTATCTTGGAAGCTGTAATAATTGTTATTATAATACACGGTCCGGGGCCTTTTCGATATGGGATTAATTAGACAGCTATAAATTAACTAGGTAATGGGATTTCATGCTTCCAATCAAGAGAATAATTAGACTCGAAAAATTTCTCTGAATGCCAATTGGGACTCTGGCTACGGCCTCAGCCAATTTTGGAGTCCTCGAAATTTCCTCGTCCAATTACTTTCTTATTTAATTTCTTATTGGACAGCATAGAGACCTATTACCTAAACTAATAAATATCAATAAATTAATAAATATAATAATAATAAGAAAAAGAAAAGTGATTCAAAAGACTGGGACTTTGTGTGTTTCACATCTTGTTCAAGGTGAAAACACAACATTCTAGAATAGTAGAGAACATTACTCCCGCCCCCTCCCCTCCCAACGATTATTTAACACACATGGGTATGTGGCTCTCTCGGTTGTTCAACCGCTAAAGTTCCAATGCGTCTTTGGGCTTTAATGTAACAAGAAGCTTGGAACTGATGTTTTGTGAGTGTTTTGTCAATCTAGTGAATCAATTGCCTGGCTCGATTGAATCGCAGGCGGAGGAGGGGCGTGAGCGAAGAAAGCAGCTGAGCATTCATGTTCGGGTATCTGTGATGTCTAGGAAATAGGCGAAGTATTACTTGAGGTTTACCAAGTGAACTGCTAAGGTGCATGAAAATGTGCTCAGGGGCTGGCCGTAAAAATAATCTTGATAGTTCACCGGTGCACAGATTAAAATTCATCCTTTGGAAGGGTCACTCTTATCATAACAGCTTGCTTCTCATTGGATGATGGATCTCGATTTTTCATTAATCTTTGCCTTCTGGTAATTTTATTAGAACGCACTTTTGAATGACCCCATACATTTTCGCCACATATATATGACAATAACACTTTTTTGGTAGATTTGTTCATTAAAGAAAAACCATTAAACGTTAATTGTCCTTTTTTTTCACATGATTAGAACTTTAAAAACATGTATGAACTACTATGCTCTTGACACAATGAACAAAACAAGTAATAAACACTTATTTTTGCTCGTTCGTCAATGCTAGTTTTTGCTCGTTTCCGGTAGTTGTAGCTGCCATCTACAAATAAACAAAATGAACATGTGCTAACCTCTATCTGCACACTGTGTCGAAGACTTTTTTTCATGATTTCTTCCATGATTTTTTTTTTTTCTTTTTTACAATTTTCCCAAAAGAAAAAAGAAAAAAAAGATCGTTAAAAAGCTCGCGTGCTTTGAAAGCTCGACCCGGGAATCAAAACGCGATGTACACCTGACGAGCGACACTTTTAGCGTTTTACGCACAGAGTTTTTTCCCTGCGATCATCACGAAACCTTAAAATTGGATAGTTTAACCACATTCTATAACTATGGTGCTCCACGGGAGGTCCCGCTAACATTTAAATTTATCGTTACCATTTTAATATTTTAATTTTGAGGACACTTCTGTAACCACCTGATGTGCAGTGTAAACACAATAAAGATGATTTATGGATTAATGTTCTCTCATTGCAAATTTTAAAGCCTTCGTCTGGAATAAATAAAAGTACTCGAAAGAATTACGGCGTTGCCACACAACGTAAAAATTTCATTGCTGAAACTACTCTATCTTTCATACGAGCTGTCCATGTGAAAGGTAATAACTTCACTGTCCAGCATCTTCTGGTAAGCTTTAGTCTACGTTTTTTCCAACAAATCTTTATCGAAACCGAAACGAATGTGTTTAGTTTTTGTAACAGACTATATTAAAATAACTTTATTATTTTCATTGCTGTGATACCTGTGGTATACCAGCTGTAAATGTCCTTTTTTTTTGTTTTTTTTTGTTTTTTCGTTCTACGCGAACAAAATGTCAAAGTTGCGCAATAGTTACCCAGGTGTCGTCAGGAACGTACCCACTAGACCCTTTGCGTTATCGCTATATGGTTCCCGTCTATAGCCATAGTTAATCATGTAACCTACCATGTCAAATCAATGCCACTATGTTTCGAGCAGTTAGAGAGGGTCATAGCAGCAGATCACGTGGAACAGGGTTAATGTCACGTATGCTCTATTTCGTTCGTCGACCCCCGTAATTCAAGACATCGACTAGAAAATTTAGTTATAATGTCGTAAAGGATGAGAAGATAGCTGAGGATTTCGAAGAAGGTTATTTCTAAGAATTTTTCAATGAATCAATGGAAAAAGCTTGTTTTGGTTAACTTAACTGTTCATGAATTCATCTTACTCGAACAGTATTTTCTTCAAACGAACAAGCGAAGATCGATAGGAACATTGTTACGATAACAGAATTACTATAAACGATATATAAAAAATTCATTTAGCCTGACTCGTTATTAATAATAATAATAATAATAAATATAATAATATGATATAATAGTAATAATATAATAAAGCTTATGATTGGTTTACATAGTGCCTTCCTAACGAAAGTATAAATACAACAAAGCAAGTTATTCTCTTGAACTTGACAATATAGTCTGGATAACCTATATTTATGTATTGATATTAACTGTTTTTGGGCTTCAAAGTCTACTCACTAAGGAACATGAGGTACATAGCATATTTATTTTAAGAAGCCAAAACAAATAATTTGCTAAGCACATTCCAGGGCTTGATATTTACCGTTCGAAGCATTATGATCTCTAATTTTCTTTTCTTCAAAAAAAATGACGATTCAATAAAAAATATCGATAAATTATAAAATTATAAAAATTGTAAAAGCAAATATGAGAGAGGTTTTGAGCAAATATAGCCTTAGCATATACCAGCTTGTGTACTTCCTAAGAACGCGCGCGCTCATTGGTTTAATTGGAGGCGTGAATATGTACTATATTCACCTCTGAATATCGGAATATTGAGTCGGCAACAAAACAGCATCTGCCGGCAATCGTTTTGTTACAAATTTCCGATGAGGAATTGAAAAAAATGAAAGTAAATTCCAATTCCTATCAATAATACTAAAAAGGCCACGAATATGCCCTAAAATTTTGCTAACACTTTTGCGTGTGGATTTGTCTTGCAACTGCAAGTCTCTGTTTGTTTGTTTTTATTGAATTATTGTATATAAAAATAAGCTACTCTTGTACACAAGTTGGTATATGCGAAAACAATTATTCGCTTCAAGCTCAGTGAATATGGAGAATTTTACCTTGCCGCTCGAAGACTCGCGTCTCGGTAATTATTCCCTGATATTCACTAGTCTTCGCCTTCGACGAATAATTGCTAAGTATTTACGGTTTTAAAGGCAGTTCATGACCGCTCCCTTGCTACTGTGCATCAACATTTTCAACATTTTACAACTACCACACGCATATAACTGAGCCGAATTACAATCATTTTGCTTCTAGAATTAACTTTTCAGACTACTTGCACTAAAAAGATTGGATGGGTTTTTATCTAATATGTTTTCTAGACTCAACACCTATAGTTTAAAACAGTTTTCTGTTTTTCCTTTGTTCAAATCGAATTATTTCGTAATTCAAATTAGAGGAGGCAGATTTTCGTCAAAACGCGCTGAAAACTGAAAATTGAATCCCTCCTTTTTGAAGCATTATACTCGATAACCAATACGGCAAACCCCTTCTCTTTTTTTCATTATTTGATGCCCTAACAATGACTTCAAATGACAGAATTTTAAATGTAACACAAAATCATAGAAGAATTTTGAAGATCCGGTACTACTTAAATGAAGCATTTTGATTTTAAAGCGAGCCGTGCGATTTGCATGCTTTTGAAACGTGGTTACTATTACGTATACCAAAATCAGGAACCCGGAACTGGAATTGGAGTTCCAGATTGAGTTATTCGATGAGTTTAGTGAGTATGGCATAACGCTCTGCCTACAAACAGGGGTCTAGTTTCTTTAAGGTTATCATTTGATTTATCGTTTAATATTTTAATATTTTAATTTTGAGGACACTTCTGTAAACACCGATTGTGACAGTTGGTATAACTCAATAAAGATGATTTATTATAAATGTCCATGGCACAGTTTTAAGCTTCGTTAAGTCGGAGGTGGTGTGTGTGTGGGGGGGGGGGGGGGGGGGAGGGGGAAGGGGGGGGGGGGATGGAGGAGAAAATGGAGGGGGTTCTGAATCATTTCTAGCAAAAAATAGGTGGGGGTCTTTTTTTGAAAGTTGAAAGTGATATTTAGAGGGGTCTTTAGAAAGTTTTATTTTTCTTACATATATAATTCAGTAATGATAAAAAGGTAAATTATGGCACTGTGAAAAGATGAAAAACTTACCGACGTTTTTTTTACTACGAAGGTAGGACAAGCGTCCGAAACCTCAGTAAGAAGTTTTCCCTCTTTTCACGGTGTTATAATTTACCTTTTTTTCATTACTGTTTTATTCTTTAGAAACACCGAAGCAGCTCACACTAGTTTTTAGCTGTTATCTCTTCTTATATATGAATTCAAGTTTTTTAATCTTTTCATGAAGTTTTTCCTTTCGGCTATTAAAAAAATTGCATTACACTCCAGGTACAGACTCAAATGATGATGATGATGATGATGATTATGTTTGTTGGAAGACATTTGCAGTGGGATAATAAGTGAGGTAGGATTTTTTGTGACTTGCCATTACATTGCTTTACACCACTCATTCACGTAATGGGGTTATTTCTTTCTGGAACCTTCAAGTTTTTCACGTACATAATCAGTCTCTCGATCGATATGGAAATTGCTAATTTTTGATTTGAATCGGTTCATGTGATCAATACCCCTTATCGTAGTTGAGCACGCCACGCCAACAAACCAGCGGTATTGTGATTAGAGTAGCATTAAAACAGACTATCGGGTCGAGCTTCGGATAATTTCCTAAGAATGTACTACAAATTTTCGACTGATCACAACGTTTTGATAGATATCTTTGTTATACAAAGTTTTTTTGTAGTCTTTCTAACTTTGATCGAACAGTATAGAGCTTTTGGATGTATGAACAGTAGTTTTGAAGTCAGAAAGCAACGAATTATCGTGACTTTGCTACCATTGATAACGGCATGAAAAAGTTACTCGCATGTTTCATCAGTCAAAATACAGTACGTCGAGAGAACACTAAGTTACTAAAAAAATATTACATATATTTCGAATATGAATGCTTTATTAAGCCACTTGGGTGACAGATATTGATTTGAAGCCGAGATCTTTGCAGTCCAAGATTTATTTTGTTGTCATCCACACTATGCAAGCAGGCTCTTGTTAAAACACTGTATACATGGCTATTCATACGGCAGGTCGATTTCGTTCTGTAGTCTCAAGTATGTTATGTTAAAAGAGTTGTTCGAATTTTAACTATCCATTATCTTCGCTTAGGGAATAGAAAGCAAATAGCTTTGCAGACTCATAAACTTGCGCCGCAATCGGATTCGAGGACCGCGACTAGCAGACTATACTGACTCAGACACACGGCTTCAAAAACAAGAATTCTGCGGTGACCAGCATGAAAGGCCATAAACATTACCCAAACTTTACCCAAACTTACATGGACTAAGACTTAGTAAAGCTCTTCTGTATCACTTACTATTTCCTAACAAACATAGGATAGTTTGATTCAAGTTTTTTAAATTACCAAAAATTCGACTGATTAATCAAATGTTTACAATATGTTTACGTTTGTTTGGCCGTACAAACGGTCACTACGTTTCTATCTCAGTGGCTTTTTTAAAGGTAAAAGCAAACTTTGTGGCACAGATGCTGGCTTCACACAAATTTTCCTGTCCTCCATGTTCAAAAAGCATTTAGCTTCGAAATTGGCTTTTCTGCGGCAAATTACGAACTTTATTATTCGATGGCAAATGCTGATCGAAATTTTTGCCTTCTGCCTTCAAAACTCTGTTCATTCGTCCAAAAATTATATAGTGTTTGACCATGGTTAGAAAGACGAAAAAAATACTTTGTATATCAAATATATCTATCAAAATGTAGTGATCTCTCGAAGATTTGTAGTCAATTTCTTGGTGAAAGTTTCGAAGCACCACCCGATAGCCTCGTTTGAATGATAATTCATAGAAATGCCGCTGGTTTGTCGGAATGACGTGCTCAACTGCGATAAGAGCTATTACACGTGGCCTAACCTGGTGACACTAATTTTGCATGCGAAATGCAATTCTGTAATCGTATGTTATTTTACGTTGGCCTTTAAAGTTTGGTTAGCTGCAAAGCATGATTTCTTAAAGTTTTTTTTGTCCTAGGCCTATGGGCACAGTACATTTGTTTTGGTGAGTTAGGTATGATCGGAATTTAGTGTTACGAACATGAGACCTATATCGAAGATGCCATTGGTGGACCTCGTCATTATTGACATTGCACGTTGAGATCTGTCAGATCGGGAGACGGAGGAGTTGAAAGAGATTGAACATATGTGGTTTTCGTGGTAAGAGTGCCTTAATCCAACTTACTTTAAACTTAATTTGGTAGTATTCTTAGCAGATAATTAGAAACTGGAACTAAATTAGAAACTTAAAGTGCGATTCTGGTTTTTTGATACAACTCAAATTAGCACGTAAACAAAAGATTATAAATGGACAGGCCAGGAATTTCTACTGCGTCATTGCCGTAAAATAGTACTCGCACGAGTTTTATATTATTTCATTAGCTAGAAAAATGATATTTGGTTTGATTAGCAAAACATATCTATTTCTAGTCGAATAATTTTATGAAAAAGGGGTTTTCATGTCGAAACCTTCAATGAGTGGGTGGACAAGGAATTTACTGCGTCATAATTTGCATAAAAGAGTACTCACACGAGTTTTATATTAGTTTATTTATAGATTCTTTCACGGTTTCCGACGCCATATTGTTTTGGGGGCAAATTTACTAAGAAGCGTAGGGAAAGAGATACGTTTTTCGCAATATTTCCATTCTGAGGTTACCCTGCGAGCAGAGTCTCCTTTACCTTCCCCCAAGTGAGAGAAAGGAAAGAGTCTTCTTTCCTTTCTCTCATTCGGGCGAAGGTACATTTTCGAGACCTAACTTTTTCTGTAGATTGAGAATCCTCTGTTCAATGTTTGTGTGTGGTGTTTTTGAGCCGATGGAGCCACCATAACACTGGTTCTCAGAAAGACGGGGGGCTTGCTTTGGGGTTTGCGACCAAGACTCGTTTATGCTGGTACAATTTGACCGTAAAAAAGTCTTGCCGCGACGAAAAACGTCTCTCTTCTATCAGCATTACAAAATATTCTATTTTAGTCAAACCGAATCCACGGACTTTCTTCTGTCTTACAATGACTAATCCCAAATAGTCGTCTACTCTATTCAAAGTATCCAATGTGCCCAGCACATTTGACACGTTTCCCGTGTCAAAACTTGTTTATATTGAACTAGGCATTTTTTCAGTTTTCCTTACCTTTACAGACAGTTAAGACAGAAACGGTACCACTAAATAAGATCCTTATGTTATTAGCAAAGATCCCGCGCGGGCGCGAACGGAGCACCACACTTAAGAAAAAATGGTAAGCCATCGAGTTGATTTTTCATGGCTTGGCTGACGTCACTTCCGTTCGTTCGTCCGTCCGTGTACACGACACAGAAATCCCGCTTGATATCAAAGCAAAACTGCTCACAAATGCGGCTCTCAAATGCAAAGAAAAAATCGCTTTAGGACAAGTTATAGACCAAAAGCAATTTAAAAAATACTAGTCAAAGATGGATGAAGAAGTGTTCTTCAAGAAATCAGGTGTGTGTTTTTTAACAAATAATCGTATATATATATATATATATTTTTTTTTTCTTCTAATAGATAATAATAGATATAATTCCATAGATAAGCTTAATTTATTTTAATGCTGGAGGAAATCTAAAACGGAGAGCATATTACGACAACAAATATTCGTCCTTTATTTAGCTTTGTAAATCTTTAACAATTCGATTCTTTTTAACCAACTATCGTATGTTTTCCGTTCAAGAAAAATACAGCTTTGTTCGCCTCCTATCGCGGGGTCCCATCGGCAAAATAATGGGTTGTATCGTCGTGTACGGGAATTGTCAGGAGAATTCTATTCAAATTCAAATTTCAAGTAATCGGCTAGTAATCGTACCCTACGATAGCATAAATTAAAGTATAATAATATTTATGTGCACGCGCTGATGATACATCGTTTAAATATGACTAAAAAATTAGACCACCCAACCGAATTCAATTCGTGGTCTAGGGGTTAGGTTTAGGGTTAGGGTTGGGGTTGGCATTGTAGTAGTTCTTTGGTGCCGAAGATACCGAGTTCGATTCTTGGTGTCTTCACTTAATTTTTTTTCTAAGTGAGAAGAACCAAAATTTCTAATTCCCACTCGTGTGTTCGGAAACCTATGACGTACTTCGTTAATCCGTATACGACGATAGTACCAAATAATGAAGACTTTCATTCAATAATTTTATATCTTTCTACAGATAATTTATTTAATTATCGAATGAAATATAAATTTTTACCAAATATTTAACTGTTTATTAAGCTGTTCGATCAAGTATGATTATAAAAATGAGAGATGTTATTGTATAAAGTCCTAGACTTTCACTTTCAAAAGCTAGAAAATATTCAAAAACATTTACAAACGCCAATTTACTGACAAAAAAATTAGTCATTTTGTATTTTGCATTGTCTTTTGCATCATTTTCTATTTTGTCTCAGTTGTTTTTCTCAAGTTTAAATGAATGTAAGCTTTGTTTTTGGAAAACTGTAAAATGCCTAATTAAGTAAACCTTATTTTTTGCTCACCTTAACCGCCAGTTTTCAAGTCTGTTTTCTCGTCTTTGTCCTAAATCTCCAGATTTTCGATTTCCACGAAAGACATCCGAGGTAAATTTCACTAGACTTGATATTGTATTGGATTATCTGTAGTTATCTTTGGTTTTTTTTTTTAAAGTAGTAAGTAAAAGAGATTCAAAGCCCGAAAACTGTCGCTCAGCACCATTAAGGCATGGCTCTTTTGAGGAAGTGATAGAAAATCAGTTATTTATTCATATCTTTGACAGTTTACTATGAATCTTTCCCAAATTTGGCTCGTAGTAGTAATTCTTCAAGGCAAGCAATTACCGCATATCTGTTACCATGGAAACCAGGTCACGTGACCACAAGGCCGCCATCTTGAATTTAAAAAAAAAAATCGTTTGTAGTCGTATTGAAATTTCTTCAAAAGTCCTGAAAATCCATATTCCTTTTGATATTTGCAATACCTATATGGATCTAATTGGATATCTTGGAAATTATATTAAGTTTAATTCTTAGAATATTTTTAATTTTTTGGAAAAAATAGAAAATATTCTAAAAATTAAACTTAAAATAATTTCTAAGATATCCAGTTAGATCCATATAGGCATTGTAAGTATGAATAGTAATCTGCATTTTCATGACTTTTAAAGATGTTTCGGTACGTTTACAAACGGCTTATTTAAAAATCCAAGAAGGCGGCCTTGTGGTCACGTGACTTAGTTTCCATGGTAACCAAGGCTCTAAGGTTCCTTCTTTTCACAAAAGACATTAACTTGCCAAGTTTGGGGAAGATTCGTAGAAAACTGGCTTTGATATAGCTAATCAGTTTTTCATCTGAGAGCCATGCCTTAATGATGCTGAGCGGCCTTGGAAAACTTTGTCGAAGAATCTTCAAGGACAAACTAGCCCCTGGTGGTGGTGGTGAGTTGTGTACAAAATTCACCCCCCCCCCCCCCCCCCCCGCAAAAAAACAAAAACGAAAAACAAAAAACAGTGTAGTCCATTTCGATTCGATTTCACTGAATGGTTTTAGTATGGGAGAAATTATCTTCATCTCGAATAAAAAATAATTGAAGATTTTTTCCCCCGATCTTATTTTTACCTTTCAGTTTCATTCAAATTCAAATTCTCCATGCGACTTCCGTATCGGGAGCTCCGCTTTAGGCAGTGACTATATATGTATATTCAATAAATACGAGGCATGATGAAATATCACACGTCAGGCGAATAGCCTAAAGCTCTTCACATCAAGGTCAGGAGAAAAAAGAAAGATAAATAATAAATAAATAAATAAATAAATAAATAAATAAATAATAAATAAATAAATAATATAATAAATAAATAAATAAATAAATAATAAATAAATAAATAAATAAATAAATAAATAAATAAAATAAATAAAATAAATAAATAAATAAATAAATAAATAAATCAATCAATAAATAATAAAAATAAATAAATAAATACCCTACCTCCTCCAACTAATAACTATAACTACCTAATAAATACAAATAACATCAAATAAATCCCTCCCTACCTCCATACCTCCCCATCCCTCATACTACCTCCCCTCCCTCCCTCCCTCCTCCCTCCCTCCCTCCCTCCCTCCCTCCCTCCTCCCTCCCTCCCTCACTCCCTCCCCCTCCCTCCCGCGCGCCCGCCGCCCTTCTTCGTGTTCAAAACTAAGCTTTAAAAAAGGACTCCTAGGTTTCTTGTGTAAATTCCTTTTAGCTCTTCTTGAAGACTCTGTTCTTTGTTCTTTCCATCCTTTATTAAGTGTCTAAGTGCTTTTTTTTCCCCTTATGCGATGAATCAGGCTAATATTTAGTCTAATGAGAAAAAGACAAAAGTTAAAAAAAAAGGAAAAAAAAGAAAAAAATACTACAAACACACACTTCTAAAAGCAATTCTGAAAGCTGGGAATTATTTTTGAAGGAAAAAAATATTGTAAATTGAGTGATAAAATGCGATGAAATTCAACATTATTATGAAATTCAACATTATTGATTATTCAGTAAAATAATCCGATCTCGAGGGAATCATTAGGGACGAGAATTTAGGACTTCGAGACTTCGAGTAGGACCTGGTCGACGTAGATAAACCGTTTCAATCAATAATATGTCGAAAACCGGACGAGAGATCACGAAAATAGTCAATAGCTGAGAACACCGATGTCGCCGCGAAAATATATCGAAGAACATCGGACAACGTCGCTTTTCGTGGTCGTTGATCGATAGATTTCATAGTCTTCGATTGGATATCGTTGATTTTTTTAGCTCCGAATACAGTATTTTATTATAGATATCGTTGAAATACCAGTTTTTTTTCTAGTGTCGAAAACTTGATATCTTTCACCAGTGGAAGATACCATATCTTTCACACGTGAAGATATCGCTGTTGACATAGTAACGTATTTTAATAAAGAATTTTTGAGATTTTGTTTTATGTAAGTTTCATCGATATCTATCTAATAAACAGAACATTACATGGCCGCTTGGATATACGAATTTTATCTTCTCGTGTTCAATTTAGATATCTCACTCGTTCGCTACACTCGAAGATAAAATTCGTATCTCCGAGTGGCCATGTAATATCCTCTATATCACAAAAGTAAGTTGCGGACTGACTTACGGACGGACTTACGCTCTTCATGACATAATAAGTACGCTTCTATAAAAAGCCAGTAAAACCACAAAAAAAGTTCGTGAGGTTTTGTTACATATGTTGCATGTTTTATGCATGCGGCATCTTCCAGCTGAGTTGACTTTCAGAACAAATTCACAGTCAACCAATCAGAATCGAGAATTCAACGTTTTATTTTCATTAGCATTTGCCATGATTCTGCCAAGATCAAAGAGCTCAAGGAATACGAATTATTCATTCATTAAATTGATCGTAAACGCTAGTCGAACTCATGACGGAATTCTATTTCAACCGATTCAAGTCCTCGCCCAGAAAATGTTAAGCAAAACTAGTCGACCCATAATTCCTTTCGGCGAACGCGGTCAAATCGCGATCGGCTGGTTTATACATCTTGCATGTTGCTTACTAACAATGGGGAGAAAACTGAATACCTTGAGACCTATAGACAACTAAGGACTGCACAATTCAACTTTCCTTCTCCAACCCCCCTCCCCGTAGCAATATTGAATGGGCGAATGCTCATGTGCCACCAATCGTTAGGGAAACAAATTTGATAGCGGGGAGGATAGTTATTTTTCTAGTGTCAAATTTCATAGCAAACTGTTACAAAATGAATCTATGTGCCCTACAAATTAGGGGTCTCGTTATTTTTTTCGCCTATTAAAGCTTTAAACGCATTAAAAACAATATGTAAATGATGTCAGCACAGATGAAAACATGCAGGGAAAACGTGGAGACAAAGTTTGGTAAAATTTTATGCTCTTGTGACCGGCTGATTGAAAATACCATGTTGCCTCAGGCTTGAAAATCCTCAATAGAATGATTAAGAGTATACAAAGCTTTGTTTTGTTACTGATTATCGGCTATTGAACCTTTCTTGGCCTGATTAGTTTAGATCGGGTTTGAAAGAGAATGCAAAACAATTATAAAAACCAATACCCAATGGTGGCTAGGGGAATAAAAAAATCGAAGATAATGAACAAAAAAAAGAAAAGGTGAACATAATTTTATTATTTTTGTTTAAGCTATTTTAAAGTTGTAATAATTTTGCATAATTAATTTCAATGACAATTGCGAAACTGCTTTTATCAGTTAATTGGTAATATTCAATAGCAGTCTTACATCCCACCCTGTAATTTTTACTTCATTGCAACAAATATTAAATAATAATAATAATAATAATAATAAACACCAATTTGAAAAGAAATATATACACAAAAACAATAAAGAAAAAAGATATATCTGATAAAAATAAATAGTTGAAACTAGGGTAACCTATCTTTTTTAATGGATTCTACTTCACATCAATTATCAATGAATAAATTAGCATGAATTAGAAAGTGAAATATGAAAACGTACTCATGTTTAACTTGCTCACTATTGGAGAATACGTTTACGAGGCAGTAGCTGATCTGCTTCTGCTGGAAACAAGAAACGCACCATTTGTTAATTTATAAAAATAATAACACAAGCGACACGATTCTTTTGATTCGGCTACGGTCTTTAAGATTATTGATTATCAAGCCCAAAAATGAAGATTTGGTTGCTGTTGGTGGTATTGAGTTTTGCATTGCTTGATTCATGGTAGGTTTGCATGTGGTAGCAAAAAGATGACTGAAGATAATTTTTTCTCCTTTTCCTTCATGAATTACTCTTAAATATCTTTGTTTTTCGTATTTCTCTTTCTATTTTTTCTCCGTTTTCATAATTTCCTTTTTCTTTCCTTTTGTAATAGTTTTTTTTTTTTCTCGTTTTCATTCTTTTTCTCAAAAATTATGCTCTTGTCGTGAATTTCTGTGTCTTTAAAAGTTATAAAATATATCAAAATGTTAAACCGGCAACATTGTAAAAATGGATTAGTTGAATCAACCCTGAAAAAAGTTTTAAAAAGTGGATCTGTGGTAATCAATAGCGCAGCGCAGTGGTGACGTCATAAAAACGAAGACAAAGGCCATTTCGGACAAGCAAACTTACAAGTTTACTTTCAGCAGATAATTTTCACAGCCGATCGCAGTTGATCTTAGTTTACATGGGTTATTATTGTAACTTTAAGTAAAAATAATAAAATCGGTTCGCATAATCCTCGTAGCGGTTAAACAGAATGCAATGTTTGTCCGAATCTTTAAGCTATTTTTAGAATCAGTGCGCTGCGCTATTGCTAATGGTTGTAATGACCATTTATCAATTGGTAGTTTTTTTATGGCGGTAAAATAAACCATTAATAAATGGTTGCTATAGCCAATTCACGGTGATAAAATACACCATAAATAATTGGTTATATAACCAATCTAAGGTAGCTCCTTGTACCATGAGTGATCTGTGGTAATCAATTTGAAATGGTTAAACTGTGCGGTTGTTTCAACAATTGTTGATTGGTTAAAAGAAAATGTTAGAAATAAGAATTTCTCGGATGTTCAAAATAGCAATTGTTAATACATCAAACCCACTGTGTTGTTTCAACTATTGTGAATTGGTTAAACGCAATACTCCATTTTACAGTTCCATTCAGTGACCAAGAATAATAGTTAATTAGTTCCTAGCCGAGGCTGGAGTTTCCGCGCATAGGAAAACTAGTTTATCATGCACGGTAACTCCAGCCTCGGCTAGGAACTATTATTCGTGGTCACTGAATGGAACTGTAAAATGAAGTATTGATATAGATAGAAATAACCATTTCTCGAATGGTTAAATTAACAATAATTAGTACATTAAGAAGAATTTTTTTTCAATAATGAGCAATAATGGCAAAAAGCACCAAAAACTAGACTTTCGTACGAGTTTTGATCCCAATTTAATCCCAGGTTAACACTCAAAACCTTTTTTAAACAGTTAGAAACTGATGTACTACTGATGAAATGCCTGTTTGAAGCGGCATTTTCAATTGTACAAAGATGTTTTGTTGCATTTGTGTTAGATTGTTACTTTGTCAGGCTTTATAGAAAATATGGGAAATAAGCAAATGAAGGCCTAAACCTCATTTTCGAATAAAATTTTTGCTTTAGGTTAACACTTTGATTCCACTTTCATCGGTCATCTCCACTTCCAAACAAAGGAAACTTTCTGAATAACAAGATTATAGCCTACAACAGACTTTCTTCAAGAGAATAGTTTTCGGCGCTCACTGCTTGAATACGAAACCAAATATGGCTAGCTTATAAAAAAAAATTTTTTTTTTTTTGGAAGGCAGTTATCCAAAGAAATTGCAGTATTCAGTACCATTAGAAATTTTAACTGAGAACCATGATAAAACTACGACTTCAAAAGACAATGTTCCTTAGGCTATCGGCATGCATTAATAGAATAGTGTCTAGCTATAAACGTGGGTTAAAGTGGCATTAGCAATTCTGCTGGAGGGCAATTCCAGACCACTATAAAGCCTTCAGCTGCTAGGCGAGCATATTGATTGAACATCCACAACATTTCCACTTGAAATATGCCGGGATGATGTTGACTAGATTTATGCATCCTGAAGCAGAAGAGAGAAAATCATTTCTTTGGAGGTGTGGACGGATTCATCGGGTCTTAAGATTTATTATTCGGGCTTTCGAAAAAATGCCCGAGTTATAAATTGTGCTTCGTTTTTTTTTCTTCTTCAGTCACAAATCGCCCTCGAAGCCCTAAGGCGTATGCGTCAAATTAAAGTCTATGCGCATGCGTAGAATCAGCTATGAGCACATGCTTGAGTAGTGGCGGATATGGCGAGGGACTCGTCGCTGTTTCAAGTAATGAAAAATATGGAGTCTAACACGCTCAAGACACATACAAAAGCACACACTTTTCGTGGAAGACCCACACTAAAAGATGTAGAGCGTTTTCGGAACGGGTGGGTCCGCGAATTTCATGAGAGAACCATTACGAGTGAACATTTTATCATGAACCATGCTATAACTACTATATCAAATAAACTATCTTATCTTGAGTCAAATAAGTATCATCGTGCATATAGACGTGATCGTGAACCCAGCAGAATACCACTACGAGCTCTGAAAAGTCTGAGAAACAAAAGCAGAAAACTGAAAGAGTTTATCTTCAAACGTATTCGTTCAAGTGATACCGAAGTCCTCCAAGCTTCATTTAACAAATAAAATACATTTACTGTGTTTGCACACGCTAATGCAAACCGAGATGTGGTTGGGAGAATTCGAGAGCAAATCAGTGCAAACACGAGCCTTAGGCGAGTGTTTGCACCTGCTCGAGAATTCTCCCAACCACATCGAGGTTTGCATTAGCCTGTGCAAACACAGTAAATGTATTTTATTTGTGTTATAAAATTATTTTCTTCAAAAACAAAAATAACGAAACACGATCAAATAAAACAGAAGAATTTAGTTCAAAATTTTAAATACAAATTCTCCTTACATACTTGTGCATTTGCAATAACCAATCAGATTGCGCGAAAGAAGACCCTTTTTATACACGCCTCCAAGCATGAAATTCAAGTTGAAAATTTCTTATTTCAAAGCGAGAAGAAGCCAAACTTTAGCGAATTTCTCCCTTGAGAAAGAGGCTTTTACAAGCAAATCTTGATAAAATAATAATTCCAAAGCTTAACCAATGGCTTTAGTCATTCTAGACCGAAAAGAAA
>NW_028292578.1:4650494-4660494 GCF_029948245.1 Actinia tenebrosa | reverse complement strand
ATTAAAGAGAAATTGTCCAGAACGTAAGGTACAAGCTATCTAAAATAACTAAAAAAGTTATTTAGTTAGACAGCTATATATCTAACAGTTTGATAGAGAAAATCCAAGTTAAAGTTTATGCAAATGATTACGAATCTATATCAGATATAAAACCTCCTTCATTGTCACGATTTCTATACACGATGTCTATATTGTGTTTCCTTCATGAATTATTAATGCGTTTTTGAATAAGTTTTAAAGGTTAAATGATAAAGTGATTTTCTAATTCGAAACAATGCCGAGCCTTAAACACAAATCGGGCACGTTCCGCAGATGTGAAATTATGGAATTCGCCAATATTAGATTTCGAGAAGCTCTTATGTAAACGTGACTGCAAATGTTTACATCGAAGCAGAAAACAATAGAAACGTGACGTGGTACCGCTTTGTAGATCTGGAGCGAATCACGGACTGATATATATATATATATACATTTATATCACTTATTGATTTTCTAGGTAAATGACAAAAAAATATTAATTAACTATATAATGTTATATATAATTATTGTATAGTGAACACATGATATTAAATTCATAGCAAGTAGGAAAAAGTAACAACTCAATTGTACATGAGAATTATTTATTCTTTAGGAATGTAATGAAGATTGCCTTGCTAAGTTGTTTTGTAGAGTCATCAATGGAATTCCAAATTTTAGCACCTATGAGTTTGATGTTCATTGAGCCATAATTTGTTCTGTGTTCTTAGGAAGCACGAAAGTCAATCTTGTGTTTGTAAGCATGTCTTTTTGAGACTGGTAGAAAAAAGTTTATTGAAAACAAGTGGAAAGAGAGCAATTTAGAGGAGTTAGTTATGTCATTTAGGTAAAGAAGAAAGAGTGTTGGTCCAAGTACCCAAGCCTTGCGGGACGCCGCAACTTACTGTACGGATTTCTGATTCAGTATTGTCTAAAGTTACAAATTGTTTCCTATTTAAAAAGATAAGAAGAGAACAGATTTCAGCTGGACACGTATTCCATAATGTTCAAGTTTAGATAGTAACAATTGATGGTTTACAGAATCAAACGCTCTGCTTAAATTAAGAAAAATGCTACATGAATATTCATTAGCTTATATAGCACATTGGATATTATTTACAATAGATATTATTGCATGAATAGTACTATTGTGCTTACGGAAGTCAAACTGTTTATTGTTAAGTATATTCTTTTCATTTAAAAATTTTGATTAGTCTTTGCTTATTAATCGATCCGAAACATTCGACGAAACTATGCCACTATTGCCAAGTCATTTTTCAAGATGAAGTAAGCGACGTTATTTTAAAGTATTACACTATGATATACGCTAATTACTTTGCCAGTGACTTGCCTCCGGCCAAGAATCAGAACCCAAGAATCAGAACCCAAGGAATCAGAACCCAAGAATCAGAACCCACAGACTCAGAACCCAAGAAAATGGCTTGCTGTTGCCCATACGTAAAACAGAAGGTGAACAGACAACTTTCAAAGGTCCAAGGTTCACGCTAATTCCCGCGTGTTTCTTTTTCGGAGCGAATCAGAATAATACTAATTACTTTGTTAATAAATATTTTACTCTTTTAATTTAAAATGCACTCAACACAATTACTTTATTCTGATTGACTTATTCTGATTTGGACAAGGAGTGCAATTAAATCGAAACCAACGACAAAGCCCGACACTTTAAACAATTTTTTACTAACTCAACTGAGCTTAAACTCCAAATTTTTAAGCGCGATTTCATTGATGGTGACGAAATTTTGTCGAGTTGTTAGAAGTAAAGGCTTGCTTATTAGTATTCACGAAAATGTCAGTTTTTTGCTGATCAAAATATTCACCTCTACAAAAATACACGGCTTTTATAGTCTTCAAATACGCATAAATAAAGTTTTGGTCGTATTTAATATTTGATATTTGGCTCCAAAAGAACGTGTTTACAAAATATTGAGCTTAAATACGTAAAGCTGTCTATTACGAAAGGCCAAAAACCGTTTTGTCTGCCCTGTCATATATATGACCGTTTAAAGTATCAGGGTACCCCAAACGACCATTGGGCATTTTTTTTCAACTCTTAATAGCACAAACCTTTAATCATCGAAACCAACCTCAAAAAGTATCATTTTCTGAACAAAGCTGGAATGATAAATGTCGAAACTATTTTTTCCTTTTTTTTTTCCTGTTGTAAAATATATTTATCCTTTTAAGCGAATTGTTATTCAAATTACACGTGGCACCTTCGCGGAGTTTGGTGACAGCCGGGAAGTGCTCGGAAACCCAATGTGAGTTATTACCTTACCGAGATCAAAAGTCAGATCACTTGTTCAAGGGTGTGTTCTCCGATTTTTGATTAGTTGCCCCTGTTGGCTTTTTAGACGCTCTTGAAAGTTATGACGCGCTAGATCCATGGGTATGGGGAAACCAAGAGCCCACGATAACGGTTGTGAAATAGCAAAAGATAAGAAAGCAGAGAGAATAAAGAGATAAAAAGAATAAAGAAAGAGAGAAGAAATAAATAAGAGATAAAGAAAGAAAAGAAAGAAAGAAAAAAGAAAGAAAGGAAAAAGAAAGAAAGAAAGAATAAAGACAGAAGAAAGAAAAGAAAGAAGAAAAAAGAAACTAAAGAAAGAAGAAAAGAAAGAATAGAAGAAAGAGAAGAAAGTAAGAACGAAAGAAAGAAAGAAGAAATGTTAAGAAAGAAAGAAAAGAAGATTATATGAAATGAAAGATAAGAAAGAAAGAATAGAAGATCAAGAAGAAAGAAAGAAAAGAAAAGAAATAGAAAGAAAGTGAAAGAAAGAATAAGAAAGGAAGAAAGAAATAAACGAAAGAAGAAGAAAGAAAGAAAGAAAGAAAAACGAAAGAAAGAAAGAAGAAAGAAAAGAAAGAAAAGAAAGAATATGAATAGAACTCAGAAACAGGGGGAAAGAAAGAAGAAAGCAGAAAGAATAGAAAGAACATAAAGAAAGAAAGAAAGAAAGAAGAAAGAAAAGAAAGAAAGAAAGAAATCTAAGAAGAAGAAAGAAAGAACGAAAGAAAGAAGAAAGAAATATAAGAAAGAAAGAAATGAAAAGAAAGAAGAGGAAAGAAAAGAAAAATCAAATAAATAAATAACTAAAAAATAGGAAGGAAAGAAAGAAAGAAAGGAAGGAAATAGAAAAGAAGAAAGAAAGTAAGAGAAAGAAGAGAAAGAATAGCGAAAGAAAAAAGAAAAAATAAATTAAAAAATAAAATAAAATCGGCATCACACGGTTTTTGCAAGCCCAACAAACTATCCAAGATGAATTCCTCAAAAATTTCAGTAAATCGGTCCCTTTTGCCTTTGACAAATGAACTCCAAAATTTACAGTTAACCTGAACGCAAAATCGCTTCCGAGAAAAACGCAAAAAAAAAATGACTGAGAGGGAAGCGCCTTTGTTGCCACAAACCGTATTTTTTTATTATCCCTATTAAAAATAACTATCGAATTTTTTGGGGGGGAGGGGGGGGGGGGTGGTGGGGGGGAATCGAAGAAAAAGAATATTATATATGTTTATCACAAAATGTAAAAATGTAAAAATCGTATACTTTTGAGAATTTTGGGTACCCTGATACCTTAAATATAATCACAATATAATGAGTGGCGACAATGATGCACTGACATCTCCGGTACTCCAGTTAAATTGAACCATACGTTCTGTTAGCAAACCGTCATAACTGTGAGTGGAAATAGACCTCCCTCGACATGGAGTGCTCGAGCTTAATGTTGTCTCATTTCAGACCACGTGTCATTTCCTTGAGAATAATACTCTTTGTTGGTGTATTGTATCCATTAAGTTGTCTTCTCATGTGGCAAACCAGAGCTCAAACCTTTACTCAGAGTATTATGATTTCTTTGTTTAAAAACAAATAAATGATACTCTAAGAAGACAAGCGTGGTCTGAAATGGGAAAAAAACACTAAGTCGTAAGAAACGGATGAGTTCCATTCAATCCATGGGGCTGCGCCCCCTCCACACCGTTATCAATTCAATCAATCAGCTTTGTTAGCACTTAACAAACGTAAAGTAGTGTTTCGTTTTAATCAAACCCCCACTGCATAAATAATGATTCCGTAATTATTCATTTGCGTTTTAAAAAATCTGCAAAGCCCACTTTTTTTAAGGCAAACGGCGTTATGCCGGTACCCCCGGGACCCCGTAAATGAAACCATTCTCGTTATCAAACCTTCATAACTGTGATGCGTTAATGTTGTCCAATTTAAGTAAAACGTTTGTCATTTCCACTTGAGAATAATATTTCTTGTTTGGAGTTGTTGCTACCAATTATTATGTGTCTTCGCATCTGCAACCGATAGCCGCAAACCTTAAACAAAGAAATTGATGCTCTAGAGAATGACCGTGGGTCTGAAATGGGAAACCATTAGTAAGAGCCGAGGAGTCTATTACAATGGGGATGCGCCCCTCCACCGTTAACAACTCGAACAAAGTAAAGTATCGTTTGAATTAAACCAACTGCATAAATAATGATTCCGTTATTATTTCTATGTGTTTCAATCTTTTTTTTTTCAATCCCATTTTTTGAAAAGCAACGGTTATTTATACGCTTATATCAGTTACCACAACAGTCCGGCGGATTTTTGATATTTGTAGGTCTGTAAGAAGGCGCACATGCTGTTGAAAAAAAAAATCCGGGGGATTCGGTTAGGAATTTTCCAGAATTAAATTCTTTTGTCAGCATACGAAGGTAAAAGTAAGAAAGAAAGACTTTGCCTTTTAAGGATATGATTTTTCATTCCTGTTTCAGCTGCCAAGCGGGATTGTGTCCAATATTCCTGACAACCAAAATGTTACCGTGGGTATTATTCGCCATGCAAATCGGTTCCGTGGGACTTCCTGTTACCCATCAAGTACACTATGGAATCGAGAAACCATCCAACAATTCGATGCCAGGTGCTCGTTCTTCAAGCATGGGATTGTTAGTCTCACAGCCTATACATCAAAGATCCATTCCTGAGTTCCAGGAGGAGAAATGGCGGGGCTCGCTTGTTTTTTAACGAAGCATGCGAGAGATTCGTTACAGTTGTCGAAAGTCTTGGCTCCAACAATTCCGACCCATGAATGAGTTCTCGAGTATTTGGCGAGGCATTGTTAAAAAGAAAAAACAGAAGCGTCTTTTACTGAGTTTTTTTTTTTGATTTTAGGGGTGAGGGCACATAACCGTATTAGTTAAATAGGGCAAATGAGTGGCGGATACATCTGCCTATAAAATTAGTCGCTGAATCCATAATAACAGAAAAAGAGTTAACACTTTTAAATTGGAGTCATTACTAGAAGTAAGAAACTGCCTAAATACAATAAATTCTTTATTGAACAATTAAATTGAAAATGTTTGAAATACTGATTTGTTTGATGTGGAGCAGTTGACACTAAAATGTCCTTTCGTTCGGTTTAACAGGGCTACGCCAAGATTAGATAACCCATGCAGATCAAGAAGCCATTTGACAAATCAAGATGATTGGTGGTCAGATCAAACATTTTGCTGCAAAGACTGGCTGTGACCAATCCATTGAATCTTAAATAAGATAATTCTCAGGTGAAGGGTAATGCCTTTATACATTCAGAATGTACTATTTGGTCAAATTTTAGAAAAAGAAAAACCATGAATTAGCGGGCCGATCTATAAGTCACGGACTAACTATTAGATCAAAACTTGCCCGGTTTTTTAGTAGGCTGGGATTTGCTGCCTGCATGAGCGGCGGAGACAACAAAAGGACCCCCAAGCAAATCCTCGATCGAGGGAGGGGAGAGAAAAAACAGCGACATGAAACGTTTGAATCACTATTTTCTTGGGAACATTAGGTATACTAAGCAGGTAAAACATAAATTAATGATTTTAGGAGACATTTTCTCTTTTTCTAGTTATAGGGGGAGGTAAACTTGGACTGAATTGAAATTCAAACATTGAACGAAAAGTTTGAATGGGGAAGAGCGTTGTCTCAAAATCATTGGAATGGAATTGCTCTGACACGGTAGGAAACGTCGAAAGCGTTTCAATATTCTAAAAGGCAATGCCGATAAAAATGCGCACTAAAATCGGTTGGTAGTAGCAAGGATAAGATTAAGTTAGGCACTGCCTCCTAAATGCGGAGGCATCCCAAAAAACGGCACAGGAAACCAAAATTCTGGATAAACAACTTGCAGGGGAAAATAAAATCTGGTGGGAAAAAAAAATGCGAAAAAAATAATACAGATAATTTAATACAATATAGTAAAATATAGTGAAATTTACTTTGGTTGTTTTTTATCAAAAATCCAAATTTACTCTAGAAACTTATTTAAGGCCAAACAAAGGACTCGTCGATCAAGAAGTGGTTAAATTAAAAGATTGAGCAAAATATAAGCTCAAGTTAAATTCTTCCACTTCTTTAACATAAAAATTTTGGGTATCCATATGAAGCGTTTTATCTTTTATATGAAACGTATTATCATCCCCAAGAAATAATTAAACACATAAATGGAAGCAGCACAATGAGTTACACAAATATTGGTAGCATAAAGAGAGAAAGTAAGCTGCATTACTCGCCTAAAACTAGACCAAAATTTGCTGAGACCCTGCAGCCGACAAACCCACAAAAAGATACTTAAAAATAGACATTTCCTGATCCTGATTCTCATTAAAAATTTATTTTCATACTTTCATCGATGCATAAACGGTTTTTCGAGAACTTAAAAATAAGCGTACTGGATTTTGCGATTTAATTTTACCCATGTTTTATCTGCTAATGGTTGAACAAGATGTGCTTGTAAAGATTAAGAACGATAAAAATAAAAAATTTTCGAAAAAAATAAAGTTTGACAATCCAGCTCATGAAAAACTCTCACCCCCCAAAAACCGAGGTTAAATTTATTAGTGCAAAAATATGTATTCCGGTTTATATTTCTTTCTAGTTTATAATTAAACTATCTATTACAAATATTAAAACATGAATAAAAGTTCCTTCTTGCTTTTGCCGATGGGAAAGCGAAAAAGAACTGTTTTATGTTACGTAATAAATAATCCTACATGCGCTAGTGGTTAATTTAAAAACAATATGATTGAAGATTATGAAGCTAAAATAAAGCGTGAATATAGTTGTAAAATACTGTTTTTAAATTACCTATATAAAATATGTGAAACGTTTTGCGCTGAGAATGAAGTTCCTTTGACAAAATTGCGATTTGTGAAAAAAAAAAAACTGCTTTTACAAACGGTTAAAACTATTACACAAAATGCTCTCTAAAAAACACACACTGAACTTCTTGAACAATAGTTCTAGATCATCTTGACATAGATGCTTTTTTCCCTGTTGTTGGGATTAAATTTTTCCTTAAAGCGATGTTTTCTGTGCCTGTGAGAGGCCGGGTTTGTAGTATATTTGTTTTGCATTCAAGCGGGATCCCTGGGTTGTGTAATTGGACGTACGTATACGACGAGGAAGTTACGTAGTAGTCAGGACATGTGAAAAATCCAACTCTCCATGGGCTTTCGGGCCCTCCGCGCGGGAGCTATGTTAAAAAAACAAATTGGCGGGGGTGGGTGGGGGGGTCTCTAGGTCTAAGTTAACAACCATTGATCGAAAGACGGCCAAATGTTCATTTGCAAAACCCTTCCAACCCTTACCCCTCCATAACAGTGGGTCGTAGGCTGCCCTTAAATTGGCTTTATTAAAATCTAGTGTATTTCTCTATGCTTTATCAATCACGAGAAGACGGTTCGTGATATGATAGTGTATTATTTCTAATCACTAAATCCTGGTTCGCCCCGTGCGACATTATATATGATTTCAGTATTAGCCAAGTAGTCAAAAATTATTGCGCGGGGGAGGGGGGAAGGTACGGCCTAGCATATAATAACTAAGTATAACTGAAGCAAATACCTACGAAGATGTCTGGCGAGCCGCTTAATGAAGGAATCCACCAGAGTAGAGGGTCTCTATTTTACAAGGAGGATGGAAAGCGGGAACGTGTGAATCACCTCTTCCGTTCAAAGCAGATTAGAGTATCCGCTTAAGTAAGGAACGGCTTAAGAGAGTATATTGTCACTATGAGGCCTTTGGCGGGCCCTGAGTGAGTCCCGACGGCTTATCGATCGACTTGATCTATTGCAGGCCATCAAAAAGGACACCTTTATGTCCTACACCACCCTTATGGCGATTGACTTGATGACGATGGCCGATGAGGTAGACAAGGAATCCTGAAAGAAGATGTGGAGAATTAATGTTCTCCGATTGCTATCTTTGATTCCGTACCATCCCCACAGAATTCTTCCTCTGAGCGCAAAAGACTGTGCCTGTGCAATTCCGGGACCATAATAACAGAGTATGAAAAACCCTTGAGAAACTAAAAATTACCATAGAGATTATTTCTTAGATTGATGATCCACGCTATCAGACAAATATGCCAAATTTACTATGAAATCAGTATATCGAGCCAGGGAATGGTCTTGGTTGTTGTTTGTTTCTAGAACGCTCATGCTACAGTATTCAATCCTTAGACATGCAATGGTTTGTGTCCTTTATGTTGCGGTGCATGACGTTGAAAATGCATGGATCTATTGAACAACTTGTTAATAGAACCCGTTTTTCTTAGGGCTCCTGTTATACCCCAACGACAGGTGACTTGGGACCGAGCCAAACTCAAGTTCAGCTCAGGACTTGAGGTCAGCAGATTGTAGAACAGCTTAGCAAAGTTCACGTAATAGCGGAAGGATTGTGTGTAAGTGTGGAGAGGCGGACAGTATTGATAGCACCACTCTCGTCATCAGAGGAGATACCACTGACGAGGAGTGCTCGTGGCCAACACCTATGGTGGACCGTTCTAGTTGGCTGCTGATATCTAAAGCTTGATAAAAATTATTCGCTTAGGTTATAAGGGATCCAACGAACTTGTGCAAGAATGCGACTGCGAAAAGAGATGTTTTGAATGGGGGACATAAAGCTGGAAAACAATAAAGTTAACATTAGAATTGGCCCAGAACATATCATTATTCGGGAGTGGAGATGGAAGTTTGCATTTATAATAATTTACCATTATTGTTCGCCCATTGTTTCATAAGTATTAAACGGTTGGGCATGGCAATAACACATTGTTTTGAGTCGGATCGGGTTGCATTAAGAGAGCAGGTGGAAATGCATTTCATGCGTTACGGCTGCCTGCATTATTACATAGGCTCTGGAAAGTGTTTGGAACACGAAATGATGGTTTTATTTGCTTACGCATTTTCGTTGTCCAGCAATGGCGCCGTAGTAGTATCAGTTTTTAATATTAGGGTCTAATCCATAGAAATTAAAAAATAATGCAGTCTAATGAAATAGATGAAAGATTGGTATGTAATGTACCGGAGTGCATGATTTTGATCTCAGCAATTTTTGAATATAATGCGCCGAGAGAAAGCAATTTTAGCTGGGATTTGCATAGTATTTATGCACAAAATTATCACTTTGGCACACATCCGGTTGGTGGGTATTATTGCCGGCGCTTGGGGGCTCCGCAGCTCCACCCATACCCCCACTTAGTGCTGAGGTGCCGCAGAATATCTATCAATAATGTCGGCAAATTTGTAATCTTTTAGCCCGTAAAATTTGTTATCTTGTTCTAAAAATCTGAATGTTTTTTTTATAGCGAAGAGGAGGTAGATGACATGTCGCGCTACCCCTATACCACTTACGACGACGAAGGGACGAGACTAGAGATCTAGAGAAGGCTATACGACTCATGATGAACGGATTAGGGAATGCGACGTAAGCATAATAGATAAACAATAAATAATTTTAACTCTTGAACATAAGATAACAATACATGACAGGACTGTTAAATGGTTATTAATAAAGTACGCGAGAATCGTCGTGCCGGAACGAACGAAATAGTTTCTGGATGTGCCAGACCTTCCATACGAAAGTGTCTCGAAAAGGCATGGAAAAGACATTTGAATTGACCCCTATCATACCCTTACGCGACGGAGAAATTCT